>NW_023339796.1:2083886-2085430 GCF_004916995.1 Morone saxatilis | reverse complement strand
GTGTCACGATGCATCGTTACATCCCTGTCTATGAGCCCTGTTCTCTGTTTACTGTCAGAGTGAAACTACGTCTCACTCAGCTCACCTGTACTGCGCTGGTTAAATGAAACCCACAGGCAGATATTATCAGCAGATAAACACACAACTTTGGGGCGAGTGGAAACTATGACAACCCTTTAAAGCATCCTCCCGCAGCGTGGTGTGAAAGACACGCACAGACATGAAGACGTACGTATCGTCACATCTGTGGTGAACTTACTTGGAGATCCTGTCCATGTTTGCAATTTGTTTCTGGTTGCGGATGACCTCGATGGCCGCCCACACATACTGGACCACTTTGGGGTCCGCCTGCCTCTTCTTCACCACACGTGACATGATTTCCTTATTCATCACAACTGTGGGAAACAAAGAAAATATAAAATCAGCTGGTGTTTTTGGTTTTGCTTTCTGCGAATGAAAAGTGTAAAACTACCGATGAACCAATACCAGTGTTTATAGCATTGATAACAGCTGTGGTAATAGCCTTAATATAACAGTACCAGTGGCACTAGTAGAACCAGTAATAATAATAATATTCTTATATATCTCATAATGCTGCAAGAGGAAGTCCATAACACCAGTAAGTACTGCTCCCTCATCGCATTGAAGAATCAAACCCACGTGCTTCATGTAGCACTGAATGCTCTTAATAATGTGACATTACAAACAGTTGCACAATACTGCGTTTCCTATAAACAGGCCTGTACAGTCAAACTGCTTGTTGTTAATCTAAAAAAGCTCAAATGCTCCAAAATGTCACAGTATCATCACAGAAGTATGATTAAGAGTGATATTTAAGTGTTTCCAGGCTCGACACAACAGAAGACCAAACACATGGCGTTAGAAATGTTAAATGTTTGTCTGCCTAAAATATTTTTACAGGGAAACGTGATGAAGACGAACGTCATTGCGACAGTGTTGTAGTCATTTAAAGGGCCTGTGTGCAGTCAATGGGGCCGAGTACTGGCATTATCTGACAATATGATAAATATCACAATACAAGCTCGCAGACTGCAACTATCTGAATACAGCTCGGCCTTCCAGGCGTGTAGGCCGAAGAACGAGAGACAAACATTGGATTTGTCAGTTCTGGGCTACTGTAGAAACATGTTGGTTCAACCACCGGCTCCCTCTGTAGATCAAACCAACTTATTCTAAAGGCAACAGCAGTTCTGATGTTCAGGAGATCATACACTCATTAAAGTATAAATGTGCCATAACTAAAAGCATGTATTGTCCTGAGAGCAGTGTGAATTGTAGCTCTCTCTGTAAGTGTATTGTGTTGATGCTCAGTCCTGATGTTGGACTGGTTGATCAGGGAGACACACGCTGAGGTTGTTCCTGTCAGATAAAGAATCAGTGTTTTCTGAAGTGTGTGAAGGACGAGACGGCGGTCAGCTGGGACGCCGAGTGGACGGAAACACTGCAGAACCAGAAGAACCGCGCCTCTTTAAAACATCACTGACCATTAAACGGGATCGCCTGTCTGTCTGACGCCGCTCCTG
>NW_023339796.1:2082444-2083790 GCF_004916995.1 Morone saxatilis | reverse complement strand
CTGTCTGTCTGTCTGTCTGTCCACACTCCTTCCACAATCGTCCTCACTGAGCTCAGAGACACACAGATGATTTGTGCCGAGGTCATTTCACGCTTTCTGAAAATGAATCCTTTTGATCAGACACATTTCTAAAGTCATTACCTGGAATCACTCCTCATCTCCTCATCCTCAGCTCATCTGAACCGTGCTGCTCGAAATCAGAAGCAAACGACATTTTTGGATTATTTCTGAGGATCATTCAGATGTGAGGGAAAGACAAACAGAGTCTGAATATCTGTGGAACAACATCCTGTGACTTTATAAATGCCGTGTGCTCCGACACTTTGTGACCTTGAACGTCGCTCTTCACATGCCAGGTATCTGTTATTCAGCAAACTAAAGACACAAACATAAGAAGGCTCAATACAAGACAGACATTCAGAATTACGCTCAAAGTTTCCACCTCGTATTTTCTTTTTTAAAGCACACATAAACCCATTACTCCTCCTCCGTATCCGTGCATCATTAGGACGACACTCTCAACGCCTCGTCCAAACAAACGGCAGAAAATATCAGAGGGAATGTGACGAGGAGAACTGAGACCTTCGCAGGGTTTGTCTCTTCCCTGCGACGCTCAGCCTTCCCTGAATATCTTTAAACTCAAATCCAATTTAATGCGGTTCTCCTCTTAACCACCCGTGAAACTTAAGATGTCACTTTCACAAATCGCAGCCAAAAGCTATCCACAGACGCTCCAGAGGGCGTTCAGTCTTCACACCTTTCCTCAGGACAAAACACAAGAACAAAACACAGCAAATCAGCCAAAAGTAAACACAAACGAGGCTGAAAACCAACACAAAACATCCGGTCAGCCAACGGGAACACAGTATTTTAGATTTCTGACACACAAACATCAGTCTGAGGCATTAAGGCGGGAAGTCAGCCTCACCTGCAGCCATCACTGACACCATCTGCACGTCCGTCTGTGTTACGTTTGTTACGGATCTAAAAACAAAAGCTTTTTTTATAGTTTCACAAATTTATAAAGATGAGACAGAAACTGTAGAGAAGAGTAAATACAAAGCACTGCAGAGGCCCTCACCGTCTTTATTCATCCACAACATTCAGTTTACTGTGAAGGAGGAGTAAAGAATTTAATTTATTAGACAATCAATTAATTAATGGACTAATTGTTGCAGCTTTGCTACAAGTAAGAAAATACTTTGCTCATTATAATTTATGTATAAATGTAACCAGTCAGGTTCCTCCTCACATTTAATGAAAACAAGAAAGATAAGATATTCCTTTATTGATCGCTCTTCAGGTTGACACAGCAGCAAAACAGAACAAAGAATATCACAAATAAA
>NW_023339796.1:2077712-2082419 GCF_004916995.1 Morone saxatilis | reverse complement strand
ACTCCAAGAATAAAATAACAAGCCCATCGCCGTTTCTTGCTTGTTTTTGGATCCAGTGGTTGGAAGTTTTTCCACATGAAAATTATCTGGGAAAAAGAAATCCATCTGGGTCCTTTGGCTTCTGGGTGACAGTAAAATCACTTCAGTTCCCACTGTCCAGTGAAAGCAAACGTTTTGTCCATTGTCCGCTCAGAAACGTCCTGTTAAGTTTTCATATTCTCTGAGCTTTTCCCTTGACAAACAGCCCCGCTGTTCAACATCCCCAAAGTACCTCAAAAAGAGGACGGATATCTGATGCTGGAAATTAGAAAATTTTCACTGAGTGCTGACAGTGAAGGGGTTAATTGTGTAAGAAAACTGGGTGATGGGTCCTCTTGTTGTGTGACGAGCTTTCTTTTTCATCTCACGTCGATTTGCCTCTTCAGCTTCAGTGAATCTCCTGCTCCACGCCCTTTCTCCTGAACTCTTGTTTGACTCGACTGCAACTTTCAAGTTTTTCCCCGCTGCCCCTGGGAAAATCTGACCGCTTTCCTTTCCACATCAGAGCCTTTTCTTTCTCCATGAAAAAAGACGATCCCCAGCTGAGTGAAGAATCTTCTCAACTGTCCTCCACTGGCTTTATCAAAGCAAGAGCCGATTTGAATACCTCCAACCTCCTGGTTGAAGCTCTTCACATTTTTCCTCTGTCCTGGGATTCTTGCTTTGGAATTGTTTTTTTGTCCCGACTCAACCTCGACTCTCTCCTGGCTCTCAGTTCTTTTTTGCCCTGCAGCCTTGAGACTGTTGTCGTGGCCTTTTTATGTTTTTCCCACAAGAAGCAAAGAGAAAATAACAAAGATAAGCCATAAACTTTGCTGATCAAAGTTAAAAACGCCAGAAACAATCCTTCATCACCTCATCATGAAACGAAAGGAAAGCAAAATGTTTTTCTTCTTGGGAGCTTCTTTGGAGGGTCCACCAGCCCTTGTTTTTCCTTTTTAATGAGCCACATCATAATGGAAGGCTTGTTAGTTGTTCCTCACAGTAAAGGAAAAACCAGAGAAGAAAACAGACAGGAACCTTGAGGGGCTTTTTTTCAGTTTTCTCCAGTCCAGACATCAACCAAAGGCCACATCTTCAGGTCCCAGCCATAAGCCAAAGTTGGGATCAGCCAAGGAAAGGCCAGCTGGAGTCCCAGTTTCCCTTATTCCAGTTCCTCCACTAAAATCTGCCCTACATGGTGTCTTTTCATCAGGAACCAGGCTTCGGTGTTTTTTTGGGAAGGTTCTGGCCCTACAACGAGGGCAGCCTGTTGGGATTTTTTCTTTTCATCTCCTCCATCCCAGAAATTTTTTTTTTTTTTAAAATACAGTTCCATGCAAAAGTTTCAAAAAAGCCCTGTTTTGTTCCACAAAAGGACATAGTGCCCACCGGACTCCCCCTTCCAAGTTAAATCCAGAACAGATGGACAGCAAGAATCTTTCTTGGTTCCCAGCCTTGAAAACTCCTTTTCTGTCGCCCATTTCCCCCTCTCAAGTGGGAAACCAAACCGACTGTTTGTCTGAGTTTCAAACTTTCTCAGAGCCTGAAAAACTAAGTTTTTGAGCTCTGATCTAATTCAACCAGGTGGTTTCCTGCCAAGACGAATGGGGGCTGTCGGCTCCCTTTTCAAAACGTCACGCAAAATGTTTTGGTTACACCCATTCCTTCAAAGCTTGTTAGCAGGGAAAACAAGGAATATGTGGTTTGCCGAGAGGAGCTTCCGCCTTGTGTTTTTGAGGAGCAAGGAGAGAGGGAGGGGTTTTTATTTAAGCTGTGGGTTTCATTCAGGAAGAAAGGAGCAAAGCGCCTTTGTGCCCTGAAAAGTGCCCCCCTTGGCTTTCTTAGCCCAAAGGCTATGTTGTCCTGCAAATAAAAATGTTGCCTGGGAACTTGCCCAAATGAAAAGTGGAAAGTTATGGCAATTGGCCAAAGAGGAAGAAAGTGGATGAGATCAACACTTTCCCTGTACCCATGTCCAGGGCGAGGATTGGAAGAGGAGGGAAAGCCACCTTACTAAGGTTTGGGCAAAAATGACCCTCAATGGGGACAACCAGTTGACATTTCCGAAGTGGATTACCTGGAAATGTGGTTTTCAAAAAAATTGAAAAATCAAAAAAACATTTCAGAAAAAGAAAAGAAGTTAAAAAAACATGTTTTCCGTCCATCAGAAATAAGAATGCTTCGGAAAAACCTTCCGTGAGAGTTTAACAACCAAGATTTGCCAAAGGGAAGATACCTGCCTTTATAGTTAAAATTAAATGGCAGAGGTCCAATTTTTTATTGGGAAAAGATAGTGGTTGAAGCATGGTTTAAACTGACTGGTTTCGTAATCAAAAAGCCAACGGTGGCAGCACAATTTGCCAACCAAGTGGCTCAACCAGAGCAATGGGGAGGTGTTTAAAAAGGAGCCTTGGGGGACCTTTAAAAGTTAAAAGCCACTTTTATTTTTCAAGTGCCTGGCTTTGAATTGCTAACTTCTTTCCCCACTTCTTTTATACGACACAGGTCGTGTTTTTTCCTAAATGCTTATTGAACCCTAAAAGTTTGAATGGTGAGGTTTTGAAAAAAGGTTGATTCAAAGAAGGAATCATCACCCACCTTTAAAAAACATATTCCGGACCTGGGCTTGAACTGCCTGGTTTTTGTTTCTTAAAACTCAAGCCAGAAAAAGAACAAGACACTGTAATCTTTGTGGAAAGATAATACAATTGGACTGTAATAGAAAAGTCCCCAACCCCTGGAACAGCAACCCCATAAACCCAAAGTTGGGAAAGGGATTTGCGACAACACTTAAATTAACTCTGCCAATGAAGTCATGCAATTCAACCAATCCAAAATTGGATTTGACCAGTCTAAAAGAAAGTAAATTAACTGTTGGAAAATTTTTTTTGGTGGGTAATCCTCTGCCTTTCACAAAATCCTTTCCAACAGAAACCCATGGAGGGGGTTCCTTCAGGGGATCACCAGTTTGCTGGTCTTTATTTGGAAAGATAAATATCCGGGGCCAACCAGAGAAGTTGCAGCTCAAATAGGAAACCTGAAATGAAGGTGTGTAAACCAGGTTCTTTGGAAGGATGCTCACGGGTCTCCAAGGCTAAAAGCAAGCCAAAAATTGCACCTTTGCCTGGCCTTTTTTGAATGCAAGGTTTTTTCAGTACCTGGGAAAAAATACAAAAGTGGAAAATGCTTAAAGGAAAGTTTCAACATTGTGGAAAAAACAAAGGTAAAAGCTGTTTTTGTTTGATCCCAAAGAACACCAACAGTGGGGTTGCAAACAGAATTTAAGCCTGTACTAGGCTTACTGGGACTTACCTATAATAAGAAGAAAAATGTTAAGCCTGGGAAATTGAAGTGAGAGTCAATGCCAGCTTTTTCTTAAAGTCTGTAAAAGACTTTATAAACTCAAGCCAAAAAGGTTTTCCAACAAATAACATCTTTGGCAAGAAACTCCATGGAATCACGAAAGCCCTGGAAAAAAATTTTCAAAAACTGTTTCAAGGAAAAACCAAAAAACCTGTAACTCAGAAAATTGGTTTTCCACCCAGGGTTTCCAGTGGGTTTTGGGCTGTCTTTGGCTTAGAGCTTTTGTTGAGACTTCTTCTAACAGAAAAGCAACAGTAATGAGTCAACAACAGTCTTATTCTAGTCACCCAGACAGATTCACTGAATGGTTTCAGGTCCTGAGTAGAGAGAGTCTGACTGGACGTTGTTACTGGGAGGTGGAGTGGAGAGGGGATGGAGTTTATGTAGCAGTCGCATACAAGAATATCAGCTGTCCAGGATGCTTGAGTACATGTGAATTTGGAGTCAATTGCCAAACTTGGATGTTAGATTGTCACAAAAACAGTTATAACTTTTATTACAACAGTGTCCAAACTCCTGTCTCAGGTCCTCAGTTCAGTTAGAGTTGGAGTGTACCTGGATACCAGGTGCACGTATTCTGCTCCTTCTACAGCGTCTCTGAGAAACCATGATCTCCTCCACAGAGTCCAGAACCACCATTCACCTCACGTTCTTATGCTGGATTTGTACTTCCTGTGGTCTGGGACATCTCTTTGTAAAAGAAAAACCAGTTTTTCAGCTTTTGCAATTCAACCGCTTTTTTCAACCACAGCTGAGTTGTGTAAAAACTCGAATATTCTATGACCAGGCACAGGTGATTTTCAGGGACAAGCTGGGTTACAAACTTCATATGTGTTCTCATTTCTTCAATGGTTTTGGTGTTCCATCCGTTGTACCATTCAGAGAGCAGTCTGATGGTATTTTTTTGGTCTTATTCTTCTTTCCACTGCACAGCATCCACCTCTCGGACCTGTTCAATCCAATCACATTGTGCGGAGCGTTACCTTTTGGTTATCATCTTTCTCATTCTTGGCCAGTAGTTGTTCTAGAGTGCTAAAAAACTGTTCAATGAGTGTAAACTTATTAAGGTTGCGCTCCGTTCCTGGGAGCGGGGCGAGAGGGTATCCTTACTTTTTTTTGTATTTTCGGTTCCTGTTTAAGCCATGGAGGCCTATCTCACATGCTCATGATGAACATGTTGTTTAACCTGAAGCTGATCACTTTCTCTGCATTAAAATGCAGAACTTGTGATTTGTTGAAATACATTTGTAATGATGTACTTTTATGCTTGTCTGCTCTTCTCTTCCAGCTGTATGGGTCTAAGAGAGAACAGCAGCCAGACCC
>NW_023339796.1:2074643-2077687 GCF_004916995.1 Morone saxatilis | reverse complement strand
CCTCTCTATGCTGGACTTCGGCTTTACTACAGTTTTGGAGACATTGCAGAGTTCTGTAAACTCAAATAGACATTCAACATCATTTAAGGGACAGTGGGTTAAATTCTGTTTTAATCCTTAAACTGATTTTGTCTTCATGTTTGTTGCTGAGAGCTGATTGATCACCTGTCAATCAAACATTGTGGGCGGTACTTTGACATCTTCTCATTAGTTGTTCTGTAAATGAGTTTCTTTATGTTTCTTTTGTTTACCTGAACTGACATTTTTCTGCATGGAAATGTAATCTTCTCTGTGCTAATGTATACATGTTACTGAATATTTGTATCAATGTATTTTTATGATCTGTATGATCTTTAGATAGGTTGTAGATATTCTGTTTTATCACTTCATTGCCTTTATGAGAACGTATAGCAGCTGATGAGTGACCGGAAGGCGGGGAGAGAGAGGGTGGATGACATGCAGCAAAAAACACAGGTTGGACTCAAACCCAGGCCACTGTAGTAAAGCCTCAAAGAAACTGATAATTACATTTACATTTATTTGCAGACCAAATGTTGTTTCTGTTGTTCTTTTACATAGATCAGATTCTGTTGATTGTGAATCTGTGCATGAAATCATTGAACAAGAGTCATTTAACAGACTTCACTGATTTACAAACTGAAGCTTTACATCATGAATAAACAAACATGAACAAAGTATTTTCTTCTTGTCTTCATTCCAGGGTCTCATACAAAGCTGATGGAGAAACTGTGAAACTAATATTAGAGAATATAACTGAGGTTCAGTCTCTGTCCTTTACAATGTCCTCACTACAACAGCTTTGTCACAAAGAAATGAGCAGAGTTGTCTAGCACTACTTAGTCAATAAAAAGGATTCATAACACAGACTTGAAAAAATGGAAAATAGTCAGTATTAATGGTTATCAAGTTTGTGTGTGAAGAAAGGCTTCTGCATACATAGTGTGATATTACCTAGATTTAAATGTCTCTTCACTGATGTTGGTTGAAGCTACCAAAGGCTCAGTGAAGATTGTACATGTCTTCTTGCAGTGAATATCACAGCAGCTGAACAACTGTAATGTAAACACTGATGCACAACACAAGATGGCGCCTTCATCCTGCAAACCAGGGATGTATTGGAGGTTAAAGCTCCTCAGCTCACTTCGTCTCCATGTTTTAGATCACGTTTTTAAGCTGATTAGAAACTTTCTAATTGTGCCACACATCATGGTCAGTGATGTGCATCAGGCAGTAAGAAAGCTGCAGTTTAAGTGTACACCCATATTTATTTTGTATTATTGTGTTGTATGATTTTTAACTGTGGTAGTCGAGTAACTACCTTGGTTGGTTGGTTTTACGCTGCTGGTGTTGCAGTTAATAGCACACAGATTTTAAAAAGTCTATTAGTATTTACCACGGATAATATTAAATCAAAGTAATTTCATTACGATTTAGCCAAAAACTAAAGAGATTTCTATGTGTCCTTTATCATGGGACAGTGTTAGACCTAAATGCAATAATGTTCAAATATGAAGTTTAAAGTTTAAGAGCTGTACAATGTGCAGCTGTCAGGTAGGAATAAACAGGAGGTGCAGAGAGTGCATTGAGTCAGTTACCAATATTCTGCAGCATTCCACTCTCGCCTTATCTGCAGAAACAGTGCTGCTGTAATCATTTTTCATCTTCTTCATAGCTCTCCATTATAACGACTTCTTCCTCTTGACTAAAGTGGGCCTCAAGCGATCGGTCTATTTTGTGTAGAAGAAGCCCTTCAATGATGCATCAAACCTCCCCTTTAATGGGAATGTACATAATGCTTCCTCTACGCCACCTTAGCTGATCCCTGTTACTCATTAGATCCAGTAGATAGTGGACTGCTGACTCTCATTCGGCCAGATTGTTTGTGTTGCTCAGTACAGCCTTGTTAACACTTTCTCTGCTTGTTCCTGTCATAATGACCTTTGGCCTGTTTTTAGATTACCACCTGCCTGCCTTGTGTTTTGAGGGACTCCAATTTCTATACATAATGCTCAGATTTAACAGAGCAGAGAGTAAGGTAAATAAGGCTTCGTTTTGTCATGTGGCGCCCAGCATAAACAAAACAAATTCTGCCATCTGCTGGTTCCTTAGGCCTATTGAAGCACATTAAACAGTCTTGGTGTCTGGTTTGACAGTAGTTTAAGTTTTCAGCAGCACACCAAAACAATCACGTTTTTATCATCTTAAAAGTATTTTAAAAATCTGATATTTTTTAACTTTGAAAGACATATTTTACATGCCTTCGTCTCATCATGCCTGGATTACTAACCAACCACCTTTTCACCTGCCTGAACCAAAAATGTCTTGACCGTCTCCAGACTGTTCAGAACTCTGCTGTCGGCCTTTTGTTTTCTCGACATAAAGGCATTTAAAAAAATCATTGCGGGCCACTTTTGGCCACCCCAAGTCACACAATGCCACACTGATTTGAATACCTGCCGTTAAACAATTACATTTTATTTCTCTGCTCCACTCACTAATGCCGCTCCCTCTCTACATTCACCTTGCTCAATTACCGCTGCTCTCTCGCTTTCATGCGAATGAAAGTTCGCAAGCTCTCAAGCCTAAGGAATTGGATGTGGGAATAAATATTACAAAACTAAATAAAGACTCTTTAAAATATTAAGCAGAGTTTTTTTATTCTTCTTTAGAAGTCCATTAATGTTGCAAAAAAATATGAAATAGCATTTAATTTCCAAATGTTGTAACCTACTAGCTCAAAGTCTCTCAATATAATATGATTCAAATATTCTTACTGCATGTGCTAAATGACAGATAATACACCCTGTCTCTACTCATTATGGAATGCAGTCAAGCCTGAAAACCCTACCCTCTTTCTTCTGTTCTCAAACACAGCAAGCTCCACCCCATCAAGATATTTTTTGTCCGCTCCCATTCATACAGCTGCAGGTAAAAAGATTAGACAGTTGCTATCACTGAGAGGTGAAATGGCACAGACAGGAGTTCAACTGGACACAATTTCTTGTTCGATCTGTTTGGATCTA
>NW_023339796.1:2072128-2074543 GCF_004916995.1 Morone saxatilis | reverse complement strand
ATGGAGGCTATCACTGCTCATGATGACTGTTGTTTACCTGAACTGATATTTCTGTATTGATGTATGACCTTGTTTCTCTTCCACTACCAGACCTTCTTTTATTGATATTTTGTTCTCATCCCTATGGGTTTTTTTTTAATTTGCAAAGAAATGTTGTTGTTAAAATCAACGTATATCGATAAGTGATCATAATCAATATGTAGATCATTCATTATTGATTTTTGTCAAACAGGTGAATATTAAATGATTGAACAAAAGTCATTGAACACACTTTACTGATGGGATGTGTGAACAAACTGAAGCTTTACATCATGAATAAACAAACATGAACAAAGTATTTTCTTCTTGTCTTCATTCCAGGGTCTCATACAAAGCTGATGGAGAAACTGTGAAACTAATATGAGAGTATAACTGAGGCAGTTTTCCTCCTGAAACACCACAAAGTTCAGAGTTCATGTTCAGAGCAGAAGAGCATTTGTCAGTCAGTCTCTGTCCTTTCAACTTTCCTCACTAAAACAGCTTCGTCACAGAGAAATGAGCAGAGTTTTCTATCACTTGTTGTACACTTAGTCAATAATGAGGATTTATTACAGACTTAAAGTACTGGAAAAATAGAAAGTAATTTGATCAAGTTTGTTTCCAGTTTTGTTGAGTCCTGACACGCATAAGACAACAGATATTCTGTAGTTGTGGACTGATTTCATTTATTTGAGAGGACACTCCGTTGTCATCCTCCTGCATGCATATTCTGTTTCTTTTTCAGTCAATGTGTTTCATTGAATTTGTCATAGATACACAGTGTACAGACACAATAGAGATGGCAGAGACACAATGAATGGAGAATAAAAAGCATCAGTTCACAGGTGCCCAATACCCATTTTTTAGAGGTAAGAGGACTGCCAGAAAGTATTAGTAAGATTATATAAGCAAAAAACATTTTATACAAGAACATGTTGTCATGTTTTAATACTGATCAGTACTATTATCAGTAGTACTGATCAGCAGTGTATCTTTTATCTCTGCACTGTGAATTTTAACAGAACTGAGAGTAACGTCTAGTGCAGACTACAAGACTTTTGACAGTTTTTCAGGCACACAAAATCTACTGCAACAGCTTTCAAACATATTTGGTTTTATCATAGTAAAATAAACAGGAGTCATTTGTCACAACAACTCCAAATCCTCTGGTTGAGCAAGGGTATGTAATAGTATATAATCTTTAGTTAAATATGTTGATATTTGTGCGTGCTCATTGTACACTCCCACGAAAGGAGATCTTAATCATCTGAATCAGCTGACAACCCTCACATGAGAGCCAGTTGCTTACTGGGGTTGGCCAGGACAACCTGTAAGGCAGTGGGAGGGACGTTACAATGCTGCGAGCCAAATGTTAAAGTCCAAATAGCCCTTACTGCATTTTGTAAATGGCAGATAACACATTATGTCTTTGGCAATAAAATCTACTCATTGTGGAATTCCATAAAGCCTGAAAACCCTTCCCTCTTCCTCCTGCCCAACCAGAGCCCAAGACCAGAGCTGGATTCTTAAAATATTCATGTTATAATAAAAAATATTCATGTTATAATAATAATAATAATATTCATGTTGTAATATTCTCTTTCACATACAAGACAATCGGCAGAGGAGGGAACTGGGATGAATGTAGATTTAGAGGCAGTTCTAACTTTTTATAAACAACCAGTTATTTAGTTTAAAATAATATGTACATGAACAACTCAAGGTGTAATAATCATGGTTAGTGGTGTGACACTGCTGTAAATTATTATGAATTCACCTATTAAGAGAAAGAAATTGGTATTAGACTGATTGATTTTATGTCATCTACATTTATTTAGGCTGTACTCTGCCACATTATAAGTTCTGTGATTTTTTAGATTGAGAGTGTTCTGGTTTATTTTCCACTAATTTTAGCTTGTTCTTCCACTTACTGAAGTTCAGGCTCACTACACTGTGTTTGGGTTGTGTGAGAAGGTTGTGTGAACTGAATATAACTGCTCAAGTTGGTTCATTGTGACACTGAAAAACTGAGAATGTCTATAGAACAGCACATTTTCCAGATTGGTTCAGACATTACAGTTGGGTGCATTCATGTCCTGTTGGACTAAATGCATCTAACATGAAAATACATCTTTTACTCAAATGTTCTCAAAACTCAAAAAGGAAAAAGAATGAATTGAATTTGAATTATTGTAATCGCTGTATTTCAGAACAGAACAGCTAATTTTGGAAAAACTAAATTCTAGTAGTTTACCTCCTAGAAGCTGAAGTTTAAAATTAGAAATTAACTCTATATTGTAAACACGTTTAACACACAGTATCTCTCTGTAACAGCTCCTCTTCCTGGACTGAATCACAGTTTGATATCTCCTCCCTCTTCTTTCCTGCTCTCAAACA
>NW_023339796.1:2066325-2072028 GCF_004916995.1 Morone saxatilis | reverse complement strand
CCGGATCCTTCAGTAGATCCAGACAGATCGGACAGCAGAATCTTTCTCGGTCCAGCTGAACTCCTTGCTGCGCCATTTCATCTGTTCGTGAAGGTTACTGTCAAGTCTCTGAAGAAAAACAAATTTCTGCTCCTGCACTTGTTCACTTGCTACAGCAAACGAGGTTAATGAGCCCCAGCATTTCACACCATGTTAAGAGCCAATCTTATACTGCTAAATCTTTATAGGGAAGGGAAGAAAGACACCTTGATAGGGTGGAGCTTGCTGTGTTCGAGAGGAGGAGAAAGAAGGTAGGGTCACAGGATTTACTATATTCCACAAAGAGTATGCAAGAGATAGGATGTGTTGACTGTCACTGATAACATGCAGTAAGAACAGCTAGACTTGAAGCTGTGACACTTAGAAAGGTAATGTTATTCATATTTTTCGCTTCTTCGAGAAATGTTCTAACAGTTCTGACGTTAGGTACTAGATATTTGGATTGAGTGAAACACATGTTATTTACTTTATTAAAATTTCAATTTCCTATATTTAATTTAGTCTTTTTTGCTTTCATACATATCAATGTGGGTCTAAAGGAAGTTTAGACCAACTACCAATCAACCCAGCCAAACTCTTATAAGATGACAACTTTATATAATATCTAATTATCTATTTCCTACATGGACTGGTATATAAGTTATGTGCGTAAATCCAGTATAATTTTCTAGAATACTAAAGTCTACTATTCTATGTAAATGTAAAGCTACAATGCAATGTACACTGTCAGTTTTACATTTTAAACCCACATCCACCCCAACCCTATTTTTTATAAGAGGACAACTTTATCATCGCCCAATTATATTTAGTTGTCTAATATTAGAGGGAATCTGTTTTGTGGGTTTTTTGTCTGAAAATATTTTCACATTACACACAACATGGCTCAGTCTATGTAAAGCACCAGTAAACCATTAAAGCATTAATCTTCTGTTTCTGTGTGCAAAACCCCTAACAAGATCCAGCCCAGTTTTTATGGCCTTCTCATGAGCCAGAATGATTTCCTCTTCCTCTCCTGTAACATAGTGTGGAGGAAGGGACTCAGGACAGGCTGCCAAACCCTTGCATGGTGGAGAGGTCTGCATCGGTGAACTGTCTTTTTTAACGGGACTTTTTCAACAAGGATTTCATTAGAAAGTCTGTCATTGCATGCACTACCTGTCAGCTTCTGCAGGGAAGCACCCAGAAAAGAAGCAAGTGGGAGACGGCAATTCACAGCTTTCATGAGATCAAGGTTGCTTTTGGAGAACCCATTGTCCATTTCTACGCCTCTGTCCAAAATATTGAGAAGAGCTTTCTTCAGAGACAGACTAGGAGCCATGGACATGACCTACAGTGGACAGAACAACACTACTTGTGAGTTATAAAGTCCTCTTTCTTTTAACTGCTAGAGCAGGGGCTGTCTGTGTCCAAACTGGCTAATGATTCTTTGTCTCACTCAGAGACCCTGCGGAGATCCACTAACTACTTCCCCAGCACAGCACAGGTCAGCAGAATGAGCCTGTGCAATGGCATCTACAGGCTTCAAGGCCTTTTTTATGTCAGAACCAGCATAACAAGGTGCCAGAAACCGAGCTACCACCGGGAGGCGAAAGAGTTCCACTAAAACCTCCCCAGTACTGAGCCAGTGGTTTTCTGTGAAAGTGTCTAAGCACACAGTCGTGACTAAAGCTGAACAGCTGCTGATTTTATCTTCAGGTGTACTTTGCCTGAGAAGAAAATATAAATGTTCTAGTGATTCAATCTCTTACATTTATTGAAAGATTGAAGACTATTCAGATCTTTTACATATATAAAAGTACATATACAACATTATTACACTACAAAATACTCAGTTACAAGTAAAAACTTCTGCATTCAAAATCCTACTCAAGTAAAAGAAATATTACCAACAAATGCACTTAAAGGTCCAGTGTGACTGATGTATTATCACATATTATTAGTATATTATTATGTATTATTAGACTATAATAAACTATAATCCCGATGCATCACTGTGTCAGCAGTATTTCATTTTGTAGCTGGTCAAGGTGGAGTTGATTTTAACTATTTTATATACAGTCAGGGGGTAAACTGGTGGTTCGCTACCCAGTGGTCAGCTCACAGGATGAATCTGAGGGGGCGTGAGATCATTGATGGGGTAGAAAAGAGGGGGAAAACAGTTTTTTTGGGGTCTTGAATGTGACAAAGTGCCCCAACTAGAGAGGACAGTGGGGTCATATATGTATAATCTATAACAGTGCCTTGTATTTTATCAGCTTCCCAATCTGTTTATGTAACATCTGAAAAGTAACTATGAACTGTAGCTGTCAGATCAATGTAGTGTAAAAAGTACAATTATTCACACTGAACTGATGGAAATCCAGCACTCGAGTAAATGTGCTTATTTACAACAACTTATTTAAAACAACTGTGAAATAAGAACATTTCAGATTTAGATAATTCCTTTAAGATTTCAGCCAGTTGAATCTTGGTTGTTCAGAGAAGTTCCTTCTATTCTATTTAACAATCAGAACCATGAGCTTCATTTCAAATTCAACTCTGGATTATGTTTTACAAATAACCACAGGTTTTGCCTCCAACACCAATACTGGACACTTCAGAATTAACACCGTCAGCCATTACACCACAACTTTTAATTAAAAAGAAAACTTAAATTTCATATTTTTTATTTTTAATCAACCCATAAGCTGGTACCTCTGGTGCCCCTGCATGGAGAGACGTTTAGTTCATGTGTCAAATCATTCAAAGTGGAGTTTCCGGAGCTTCTGGGCAGCAGCCTGTTCAGTGTTTCATGTTGCCCCTGCAGAGCCAAACAAGTGCACCAGGTTCCTATTTTCAGTCAAGAATGTCATAACAGGAAGGTGGGACTGGAGTCTGCAGGAGATCCTGTATTTTGTTAAACGTAAGACTTATTAACTTCAACTGAAGTGTTGTTTCATTGGGTATTAGTTGATGGTTGTGTGTTGTAATTTTGGTTAAAAAATATATAAAACTTGAAAGAAGTTTTTGCTGAATTGTATATAAAAGTACTTTTTAGTACAGGGTTGTCAGGCTGCAGCTAACGATTCATTTAGAATATAAGCAACGCCCCCTGGTGGAGGATTTAAAGCTATAATCAATATTTTTGAACTAACAATGTATGAAATGACAAAACAATATGAAAGTCCGCTGGAATTTGGGGGTTAGTGTGTTTTTTACTGTGTTTATATTTCATGTTTGTGTTTTTTTATGCTGAGAATTTCCTCCTGTGTGTTATTAAAGAAATAAATAATAATAATATAAAAGTTATTTCAATGGGGTGTACACAACTTGTTTCCGCTGCCCTCATGCATCCAAAAAATGAGTTGATTTTAAGTGTAAATAATTAGAGCAAAAACAAAGACTGTATCCGTTGTCTGTCATTGGTAAATTCTGAGCCACTACAGCAGCTTTCTGCTGTATAAGGTTTTAGTCTGAAGGAGAAAAGCTACAACTAGTCTCTCATGGCTTGGACTTCTTCTACGAGCTGTGTGCAGGAACAACAAGCAGATGATGCTGTGCGTACCTCTGGAGTCCTCTGCTTGAACTGAAAGCTTGCAGGCTTTGTTTCATTAAAACTAAGCAGGCACCAACTCGTCTTCACCTACTGTGCATCTCTCATCCACTCTGCTTTCCAAAAGCTCACTGATGGATTAGATTTCCTTTTAATTGTAGCTGCAGGCACTGACTCTTTGTTGTATCACTGGATCCAAACCAACTGTGGCAGTAAAACAGCCTTTGTTTTCCGTAAATGCAGCAGACGTGGTAGCACGGCCAGTGTAATGTTTGAGCCAGATCTGATGAAAATGTGTTTCGTAGCTGCAGTTTAGTGAAGCACAAAAGTTTTCACAGCTGCTTTAAAAAACAGATACATTTCAGTCTCTGACAGAAATACTCGATGGGAAAACTGCATTGAGAAAGTTACTTTCCTACTCAGTCTTTTCACTTTCCTTTTTTTTTTTACCACTTACTTTAATTCAGGCGACAATTACCATGTGAACCAGACGGTACTGTATGTTCTATCTAAAGACACTGACAGGCATTTATCAACTCATTCCTCTCCAGCTGTTTCACCACTTTCATCTTTTTTGACTCGATCAGATAAACTAGATTACACAGGGAAAAAGGAATTATGTCTAGGAAAATGAAGGAGCAAGGACACCTTTTATCTAACCATTAATCTCCATTTATCTAAATGCTGGTATACCATACATGAAGAATCTTATTAAATCGTGAAAGGCACTCAAGTCTGTTTTTCTAAAGACACAGGAAAGAACAGGTCATGGCTGTTATTAGAGCCCCAATGTTCGACTAAATGCTGCATAAGTGCCCTCTAGTTAGCACCCTGGCTAAGCTTTTCACCTGCAAATCACAAATACGTTTGCTGTTATCAGCTAAGGCCAGATCCACAAGACTCACTTTAATTCATCTCCATTAAATCTTTATGTTTGCAAGTAGCCATCAAGGGTTCGACCTGACACGGCCTAACTTATGATGTATTGTTGAGCTTTCGTAGTTGACGGGGTTGTATTTTAAGATTCACTTTTACAAAGAAAAGGAAGTATGCATTTATTTTTATTTTTTTTAGTTAAATCTTTAATTTGAATTTTGTAAAGAAAAAAAAATCAGGAGTTTATAGTTACATCCAAATAGCATTAATTTACCATTTTTGATATGTACTTTAATTATTATTATTATTATTAATTAATCTTACATTCCTGTGTTTAAAAATTCTATTCAAAAGAGAGTGGCACTATATAAATGTAGAGCTTCCATACTTTATTCTTTAAGTCTTCAAAAACAAATGATTCCCCTGAAGAAAACAATGCATATTATTGTTAGAAGTTGCTGTAATTCCAGTAATCTCCTGAAATTATATTATTATTTATTATGAATAAATACATGCATGGAGATGCACTCTGTGTTAAATTCTGCACTTTCTACCTCTTCTTTTAATAATATGAATTTAAACTGTTACTATGGGCTGTAGCCAAAGTCATGTACGTAATGAATATAACTGGGGTTAAATGAATCAATAAGGTCTAGCAGAGAATTATATGACTGTTTGTTAGCAGGTGCTGTCCTGTGTTGTCAAGAAAACCCCATGTTGATCTTCTTTAACTGAATAAATGTTGCTTACAGGTATGAATGTTACTCGTTGCTGCCCTCTGGTGGTCTCCAGTATTTAGTAACTAGATACAATTTGTCCCACACAACACTAAAATGAATAAAAACTTGACAGCTGTGAGCATTAATAAGAAGAGTTAAGCTTTCAGAGTAACTATTACTTTTATCTACAGTAAGTCAGTGACTTTTGAGAGTAATTAGCAACTAATTACTTTCAGTAACTTGCCCAACACTGTCAAACAGTTGGTTCAAACCGAGGTTCTGCTTCTACTGGAGCCGATAGCCAATCATAGTTTAGGATAATGGGTTGGCCAATAAGAATTCAGGGGCGGCCCACGCCAACCCAGGCAGCTCCATGGACACGGTCCTGAACAGAATGAATGAACACCTTCATCATCATCAATCATCCACCTTTATTTCTACTTTAAATTCACATCCCAAAAACAAATATTGTTAAAGTCAAGTTTACATCTTCATACCCACACACAGGAAAAAGTGAACCCACACACACACACACAC
>NW_023339796.1:2051849-2066300 GCF_004916995.1 Morone saxatilis | reverse complement strand
TCATGGCAGGAATCAGATCTTATCCATTTAGAAGTTGTGTGGTCAATCTTCAAGAGGTGGGTGGGAAAACCCAAACAAAATTGACAAACTCCAGCATTGTTTGAAGAAGGAGTGCATCATCAGGATTTGGTCCAGAAGTTGATTGACAGCATGGCAGGAGAATATGCCAGAGGTCTTGAGGAAAAAGAAGGGTCAATGCATCTTGACTTTTTGCTGAATCGTGTAATGTCAATAAAGTTTTAGTACTTATGAATGCTTGTATGTAGGTATTTCAGGTATTACATAGAAGACATCTGCGAAAAACACCTAAGAAGACCTGAAGCAGCAACCCCTGTGAAGATGTAATATTTGTGTCATTCTCAAACTTTTGGCCATAGAGTACGTTAGCCTAGAGACCATTAGTGGTGTGTTAATGCATCAAGAGGAGGACAGACTGAGAATGAGTTGCTGCCTGTCTATGAGGACATAAGGCTTGTTTTTCTTTAAAGGCATTTTATGAGGGATGAGGGTAGGGTCGAGGGATGAGGGATGATGAGGAGGGTGAGGGAGTGGGAAGGATCGAGTGAGGAGGTGAATGTGCGAGGATGAAGATCAGTTGGCACTGATTTGATGAGATGGAGAGAGGTTCGTGTACAATGTACAGTAGCGAGTGGTGCGAGGACACAGAGTGGGGAGCTTGCTCTTGGTATTGCTTTCCAAAGAGCCGCCCAAAAAGGACTTCGCAATGATCGTAAGCTGATGGCGTGATAAGGTTCAGTCGAACGATGTACGTCCGATAATGCTCGAGAAGACATCTGCTAGTTTATTGCAGATATCTGGGTTCCTCGTTGAGGCATGATGTGCCTGGATGCAAGGGACACCCACGAGTGTGGCTCTGGGGAAAAGTCCTGGTTGGAAGGATTTGGCAGGATGGTGACGAGAAGGCTGAGTCGTGTGGGCGATGATGTTTAAGGCGGGATGGATTGGGGAACGGGGATGAGCGTATGAGAAAAGAAAGTGCTCCAGTTGACTACTGGAAGGGTCGGGAGGATGGTGGGGCTGAAGATGTGGGACTGGGTAGGAAGGGTGTGAGGCTGTACCGTTGTAGATTAGTATAGAGAGAGAAGCGAGCGGAGGCGTGTCGGCGATGAGTTTTTCGACCTGGGATGAAGAAGCTGGGTGATGAATAGATGGCTGGGCTGAGGCTGAGGGGTAAGCTTGCATGGAACGTGTGGGTGTAGGCAGGTGGGATGGTCTAGTTTACGGTTGTCGAAAGTGGTCGGGTGGTGATTCTTGCCGATTGGGCCCCAAGAATGATGCTATGAGTTATGGGTAGTTGTCGCGGATGGGCAGAGGAGCAGAGAAGGGATGGGAATTCAGAGGCCAGGTTGGCTGAAAACCTGCCACAATTCAGAGTTCGGTGGAAGGTCCTGCGTCTGTGGATAGCCATTATTATTTTCCTCCCTCCGTTGCGCATGCTTGTCCAGCTGCTGCGAGAGAAGCAAGTCCGCATGGGGCAGGATGTTGACCGAGAGGAGATCCTAGTAGCACGACGCAGGACATTGAAACTGAAGCTGGCTTGGAATTGTGAGGTGGTTTTCGCAGACCCAGTGCTGCGTGAATTCATCCCTTTCTGTTCGTCTCCTCGGGAAACGTACAGAATCATAGCAGTATTCTTTGGGTCTCATGGTCAAGGAATCAACCACCCCATTCGACAAGTTAACTAGGCCAGTCTCACTCCTGACACGGCACAGTTCACATGCAAGGTTACCGCCGCCCTAGCTCTCCCCGCATTTAATTCTCACACGAGCTTTTTGCATCCCAGTGAAAAACTCCGCCGACACGCTCTCTCGCTTCTCGTTCTATAAATTCATACAATCGGTACTAGCCTCCGACACCATTCCTACTCCAGTCCCACATCTTCAGCCACCATCCTCTACTGACTCCTTCCAGATAGTCAACTTGGTAGGCTTTTTCTTTTGCTCGATAGCTTCATCCCGTTCACCAATCCATCGTTAAAATCATCGTACCCACACGATCAGTTTCGTCACATCTGCAAATCCTGTCCGAACCAGGAATTTTCCCAGAGCCACACTCGTGGGTGTTCCCTTGCATCCAGGACACATCCACTGCCTCCACGCAGGGAAGCGCTTTTAGTGGTCTGAAGACTAGAAAGGCGTTATACAAGTATAGGTCCATTTACCATTATCATTTACCAAATTCCAAGACCAATCAGAACAAATGTTATGGCATTTTTCCTTCTCATGCTAAAATAGTCTTTGGGTGCAAATGGGTCAAATACGTTAAAGTTAAAGTTTACAGTAAAACATTTAAAAACAATAAACTGTTTTATGATTTTATCCATTTATAATTTCAGAGATCACTGACATGCTTACCAATCAGAGGGATGAGCAACAGACTCCACAGCATCTTTACTGTGGAGAACATAAGGCAACATCAGCCGACAGGTTAAATGTCTCTCATGAAAACAGACAAATAAATTTAACTCAGAAATAAAACTTTTCTTTGAAATTGCAAAAAGTGTTTGTAGCTGCAGCTTAAAAAAAGATTTTGCGAGGACCCTGTAACATTACAAAGGAGAAATAAATGAGAATTTAGGCTGCATTAACCTCACTCACCTTGTTGGCCTTTTTCTTTCTCCACAATGTTTTTCATACGATGCTTTCTCCCAGCTACAGCTGTAAACGTACTCTTCACCCTTCCCTGACTGCTGCCAGTATACACTGATCTAAATCAATGTTGTCTCTCCTGGTTAAGGCACCGTCTGTAGTCAAAGCAGCTCCAGACTAATTTACATAAGTCAAACATATGATTCCAATGTGGAAAGTCTACAGAGTAAGTGCATTGTTGCTCCGCCATGTAAACGTACCTCTGCACTCCCTTATTTCCTTGATATTTGTTTGGAAGTTGTTCATACAGTTTATTTTCATAAACAAATCCATCCCTGCTGCTCCTGGGTACAGCAGTGTTAATTATAGGTTCAGTGTGAAATATTTACTTCATATTTGAATCCAAAAGTGTATTACATTTCCTTGGAAAAAGAAATGTGGCTTTGTTTTTCTGAATTAACGAGATACCTCCAGAACACTCTCCATGCCCCATATACCGGCCGATCACATAAACAGAGTGGCACTATACAGATGTAAAGCTTCCATACTTTTGAGTCCTCAAAAACAAACTGATCTAACTGTAGTACTTTTGAATGTGCATTTTTTTCTCCTGGAGATACACATTAACCTCTGACCAGTCATATTTTAGGGTAACCCGCTCCCTGGACACGCCCCTGCTAATGTGGCTAAAAGTGTTGATTAATGCAACTTAAAAAATACCAACTAGGCTTTTAAAAAGATCTTGTTTTCACACTATAAATGTTGGGAGAACGTGTTTCCCAGGAGCCTGTGGTTTTATATCCCAGCTGTTAATGAAAATCACGTTTGTTTGTATGAAAATTAACAGGAAAACTGCAAATGCAAAGCTTGAAAACATGACAACAAGTTTTAATTATCTCTAAATGCTCAACGACGATAACAATCACTCAGTCCACCATGCACACGTTTAAATCCAGCAAGAGAAAGAACAATGAAATTGCAGTTGCGAGGTTTTGACCCCACAGCAGTGATGAACCCTGTGGTGTGGAGGTGTATAATGAGAGAGGGTGGATAGGCCCAATAGAAAGCCACAGCGCTGAGGCCCTCGGCTGATTTCCAAGTCAAGCATTAATCTTCGGCTTTACTTTGTTTATCCATATTTATAGCAGCCTGCGCGTTATTTCTTAGCACCCATCTGCTTCACATTCACTCTGTTACACAGTCACACTGAGGAGCTGCCCAATTAAATCACTGAGGACCCAAATGAACACCTGCCAGGCTCACTAAAGTCAAGTTAAAATCTTGCTGCAGAGGGTAAATTTCAGTCTGATTTCAATCTCTGCCTGCCTCTATACGGCCAATAGGTACAACTCTTACAGATCCACTTCACAAAGTTAACAAAAAATCACCACCAAACAAACTCTAGATGGTGGCAGTGGTTATCAAGCTCATTTACAAGCAATACTTATACTACTGAAGTTTGCTGATGCAAGGCAGCCAGCCACCGCTATAAGACCTGAATATTTACAAGCACTATGACAGTGTTCTTTAAAAGCAGTACATTGAGGGAATTTAATGACATTGTTGGACTGGACATTATATTCAGTATGTAAATGAAAAACAAATTTAAAGAGAATGACCTCTCAATATAATGTAGTCCAATACAACACAACTTTAACTATGAACTCAGCAAACGTAGATAATAACTTCATAAAACGGTAGAATTTATGGCCGAGCTGTTGTACTGAATTGCTTTAGGCCCAAAAACAACTTGGCGAGGGTTACCGAATGATTATAGTTTTGGTTATTAGGATAAGGGAGCCATTGTGGTTATGGTTAAAATAACTCAATGTCGGTAACAGGAAATAAACACTAACGTCATATGTCAAGTACACCCGACCTTCTCTTTGACACTCTCGGACCACACTATTCTGCCTTTGCTCCTGACCGACCACAGTCATAGTTCAGTTCCAGGTCCTGTTTTGCATATTGTATTTGCAGTACCTGTGTGTAGGCACATTTGCATCTCTTCATAAAGAGACACATTTGCACACACATCAGTGCTGATATGAGACACAGTTTTCCACTGTCACTGATGATATATCACCTGTCTGTGGCAAATCCTCCCCAACTCAGCCTCACTCGGTATTCTTCAGAGTCTGGTTTTGTGTATTGGACTGGACTACAACAAAAAGCATTTAGGAGTTTTCTATAAGGACGCATGAGATGTAGTTTGGTCTCCTGCAATTTCATCCAATCATTCAGGCAAACCCATTATGACTGCTATGAATATGTAGAGCTGCAGTGGCAGGAAGAAGACAAATGATTATGTTGAAAGAGTAACTGCCATCAGAATCAGCAATGGATGGAGAAATGTAGAAAAGGTGAAATAATTCTGATCAGTCCTGGGTGGACCCAAAAGCATGAAGTGGAGGCAGAGCAAGGGGGAAAAAGGAGGTTTACTTTGTTCAGTTAGAAAGTTGATGAAAACTTCAAAAAGGGAGCAGGCAGACGAGGCAGACAGACATGTGACTGAAATGGGAATTGTGTGAATTTAGCTACACGTGTGGTAAGATTTCTTTAAACTGACAATGTGTAATTTCTGCTGCTAGGTGGTCTCTAACCTCAACAAAAGTTTGAGTTTGAACATTGTTGGAAACATTTGGGATAATTTAAGAACTGAACAAAATATATAACACACATCTTGTATTCTCAGACATTTGAATACAGAAATGTTATCAGAATCAGAATCAGAAATACTTTAATAATCCCAGGGGGAAATTATTATATTATATAGTTAGAGCATTAAATAAGTGTTATTCATGAATGTGCTATGGCCTGGCTCTGAACCTTTGACCTTCAGGCCAGGAAACTTGTGCTAACTAAGCCACTATTTCAACCAGTCCTTTGGTCAAGACTGAAATATTTAATCAACTACAGAATGGACTACCATGAAACATATACTAGATAGATTGCGATAAAATGTTCACATATTCATGTTCTATCATTAGGTCAAAATGTGTCCAATACTAAAAGACCATGTCAAGTGTCAGCCTGATAAAATACCAAGAGGTCTTCAAATAATAGTCTGGTTGCCTGTAAAACTATTACGCCTTAGAAAGTACAGCTTCCCATCTCTTCTCTTTGCGCTTCAGCAGTCAGTATTTCATCCATGTTCATAGAAAGAGGAGTGCGTGCACAGAGTATTCTG
Organism: Morone saxatilis; assembly: GCF_004916995.1. Classification (NCBI taxonomy): domain Eukaryota; kingdom Metazoa; phylum Chordata; class Actinopteri; family Moronidae; genus Morone; species Morone saxatilis. The sequence goes on along the minus strand of NW_023339796.1, from coordinate 2,060,501 downwards.
TTATAATGAAGGGATGATTTGCTCAGACATTTGCCAGAAGCAGATCTCTGGGAAACAAAGTGAAGCATGGTTAGAGATATTCAACAAGACGCCTGCTGATCTGGCCTTGTTGTCAGACTCAGTGTTTGAGAGAGCAACGGTAGGACTTCTCCGCTCGTACAGTAATTGCTCTACTTCGATCCGTGAGTAAACTAATGTGTCACACAACTGTGCACAGGAGGTCCAGCATTTTGTCTTCATGGCCTCCCAGCATGGCCCTTAATGAGCTCATCAACTGACCAAACAAAGCACTGAACTACTCTAAGTATAAGATCTGCACTGGTCCCATTACTTGTACAATTAGTGTTTAGTTCCCAGAATATGGTGGTGAAGGTCAGTGACCATTCATTGATTCATTCATTAGATTGCTTTTTTCGATGGAAGCTGTGACCCACCCAGCAAAGAGAAAATCTCATTGGCAGGAAGTCAGACCCAGAAACGGCACAGTGAATCTCAAAATAAAATACCCCCATGCAGACTCCGGATCAAATTTCACGCTAGATCAACATTACGTCACCACCTCTGACACCAGGCTAGAATCCAATCAGTCAGAGGAAATCTGACACCATGGACGACGAGATGACAACATTAAAAAAAGGATAAGGCCTGAAATTGAATTGGTTATTACCTATTAATTAGCTAAAAAGACAAGATACAGAGTCAGCGATGTCAGGCAGGCGAGACGCTACACTTCTGATGAAGCCAAACCATCAGTGAAATTTCCCATTGATGGTGAAGTGGTTTCAGAGGGGCAGTGTTCATCTTTAAAATGTCTTGTAGATACAGTATTTCCATGTGTTTGTTGCATCAAATCTAAAAGCAGGTTTTCCAAGTTCAGAATAAACCTGCAGGATTTATAGCATAAGAAAGTTAGTAGAGACGAGTTTGGTCGTGTCCTGCATAGTTGTTATGTAACATAAGACCAGTACATTTTATAAGCCACGGACATTATAAGCCTGCATGTTCTTTGCATCCCTTTGAGACATGTTCACTCAGTGTGGATACAATGACTGTCATGACAGATAAGTATGGTGGAGTCAGGACACACCAAGAACAATGACTTCTAATGCATTATTCCCACTTCCTCCGGTAAGGAACATAGTGTATATTGTTATATTCTCTGTTTGGACCCCTATAGCAAGGGGAACATCTTTATTATCTATGACAGGATGCAGAATATCGAGATTCCTCATTGGCACCAAACTGCGACGCGACTCAGGCGTGGATCTGCCAGAGGAGGTGTAACAACTATGCAAAATACATGGTTCTATAAAATGTGTTAGTCATTAGGCCTTTTACATCCTTTATTAAGAGTATGATACATAAAACAAAACAAAACCACACAGATACATTCACACATAAACAAACCACCAACTCCTCCAAAAGGAAAAAAAAGACAAAAACACATACAGACAATATACACATACTCATGTAAAGATATATACATGTTATAAGTATAATTACAAGCAAGAACAGGTAGTTTGAAGGTAAGTAAAAACGGATCTCTTAAAGGAGGTTTAAATTTAAAGACACATCGCCCAATTTCTTTAGAGGTTCTAGGGACAAAGAACAAAGGAAACGGCCTTAAATTATACAATGTCCTATATGGAGTTAAAAGTTGTTTCAAATAAGGAAAATTAAACAAGTAAAAGTCCTGCATTGAAAAATTTATTTTCATGTTTTAACAGCTCATTAACATGGAACTAATGAACTACTTTTGGGCCGTTAACCTGCAGCAGCACATTATTTTATCTTCATATGTTATATATGTAAACTCTTAATCTGGTAAATAACAAACTGTGAAATAACAGTAATAAGAATAATGTCGGGACTCCATGGAAAATGTCCCATGCCATGTGCATATATTGAAGTTTCATTCTAAGGAAACCAAAGTGACCAAGTTAACAACAAAGGGATAATCAGTTATAACTTTAGTGCTAAAAGTAGCTTTTCAGTCTCAGAGAAGTTAGAGTCAGTCCAGACGAATCCTACGTCAGACGATGTGTGGAGGAAGCCATTTTTCCTCCAGGATAGTGCAGTCATGATTTGCCTTACTCTGACAAAGGGTTTAACATGATTCAGGTTATACAATATAACAATGATAGCAATCATACAGGATTAGTAATATATGCTTATTAAGAAATAATAGTGTAAAGTATATACTTTTTAATCGGACCGATCTTCGGTATCGGCTAATAAACAAAGTTCAGCTACTGGAATCAGGAATGAAAACACGGTATCTGAACGTCTCTCTGCAGCGTTCGATCATGCGTCAGGACTTTGATTCAAGGCATTAAATTCTTTCTCCATCTCTGGCTTTGTGAACACGCTTACGGAGAGGACCCTTGCATCCTAATTTTAAATTTTACTCGTCAAACTTACTCCTTCATTGTGAATATTGCAACTATTTTTACCAAAGAGGAAGCAACATGTTGTATGTATGTTACGACCACATCAAATAAAGCCCAGAGAGTGAAAGAAAGAGTTTCTTTATACTCGTACCTGGGTAATCAGGTCCCAACTGAGTCGAGAGAGAGCTGACAAATGAATGAAAAGTCTACCTTGCAATTATCTTGAGAACTACAACCTCCCCCCATTAGGAGACCACCAACGTCCTCATACAACCTTCTCTCATTTTCTCTGTTGTGATCAATTATTCAGCTGTGGAGAAGCAAATAAGTACAGGAGTGAGTGTAGGACTCCCACTGTTTGAGAGAGAGAGAGAGAGAGAGAGAGAGAGAGAGAGAGAGAAAGAACATTCAACACAGACCTGAAAGACAGAGAATGTGAATATTAAAAAGGATTGTTCATGGCAAAACGAAATAGAGAGTTAATCTGTCCGTGTGATTTGTTGGTGTTTGAGGAATCAACTGCAGCTTGTGGCATTACAAACAATTATAAACTATGATGATCACTATTGAAATACTTCAAAACATCGTCCAAGTGCACAAAAAAAATGTGTTATGGTTGCTACTATCCGATCAATCAAATCAGTGTCAATATCCGTACTTTTTATTGTCACATTTGCTGAAGCTTTCACTATATGCTGACAGTAGTACGAGACAGATAATCTGCAAAAAAATCTGGTTCCTCTGGCTCCTCCTAGTGCTACTTTATCCATAAAGATGCTTTGGGATCTTGAGACAATCAACTGTCCTCAGACATTTTTAAAAAAATTACCAACTGCAGCTTTAAGATGAGGGATGAATGTTTAATTTTACATAGAAACGTGCCTTCGATTTCTTTCTTTAACACAGTTGCTTTGCATGAGAATTTGAGATGTACCCAATATCCTTTCTACAAGAATCATTAAATGTAGAAGTTAAAACATCACTGACCTAAAAATAACCATAAACTTGTCTGACACAAACGTGAAGAACATAATGAACTTTAGAGAGCTATTTCATGAGATTGGATCAGGGTCTCTCAACTTTTTTGGTCCATGGCCCAATTTTCTTCTGTGCCATAATTCTCATGCCCTCAAGGCAGAAGAGTCTTCATGTTATCATGTCCGTTTGAGAATGACATACTTTAGTGCTCCACTTTCAGGAGCAGGAAAAATAGGACGAATATACAGAAATTAAGACATTTTTACGAGTCGGTCACAACTTTCATCCAGATGCAGACTGAAATTTTAGCCTAATTGTAGTGACTTTGATCCCCTGACTTTTTGTTTACCGCCATTAACAGGCCAAAGTTTAATTTGTGTAATACTTTGCAAAACTACTGACATTCCCATGAGCCTCAGCTGTACTTTGTGTTTAGTGCTAATTTGCAAGACACTGAACTTCTGCCGCCCAATGGTCCCGACCTCAAGGCTGAGACATGTAAGATTAATGCACAATCACTGCAACACATTCATTTCATTCTAGTTCAGTAACCTGTTTAAAGCATTATACAGAATAATATAAAGTCTGCTGCCATTCTTATTTTCTTTTATTGTCAAGATATCCAATACAAGACCAAAACCAACGTCTGTCTCGCAATACATTCTGACCTCACTAACTATCCGTAGCTCTGTTGGTTCCTACTGAAGACATTCATGTTTTTTTTCTACTTAAGAATTTGTGAAATGTGATGGTAGATGTGTCAGGAACCCTGCTGGTCAACCTTCAGCTTCAACATCAGCAGGCTAACTGATGTTACCTTATGGTAGTGCACAGGAATGAGGAAAAATATAGGATCTGACACATCTTACAGGTATGTTCAGGACAAGGAGGTGTCATGGGGAGCTTGGTGTGAAAGGCATGCTGGGAGGTCTTAGAGGCGAGAGTACTTTGACCTTTCTGATTGTCACCAAAGGAAACCCGAAAAGGAAGAGCTGCACAAACAGCTGAGGGAAGCCCAGGAACAAGTTTCAGTTGGTATGGATGGTCAGAGACTGAAATAAGGGAAAGACGAAATGTTCACAAATAGACCCTGAAGTCTTCGATGAATCGGACCGGAGGTTATATGTGTTTTAGAAGCCTCTCAAAAAGTTCTCGGTAGAACTATTTTTTATCTTCTTGTCCTTCCTTCCTTTTGTTTAATTCATGAGCAGCCAGACACATGTGTTTACTGGGATATGTTAAATACAGACTTACATTATTATTATTATTATTATTATTATTTTAGATTATGCAGGCAGAAAAAACAATAAAGTCAGAATGCCACAGCAATACTGTCCATGTTATTCATTGCATCTAAATATAGATTGGATTTTGCAAGCAACTGAGTGCAGACTAGTGTCAGGGCTGTTTTTGTTTGAGGGCAACTGCACCGATCCCAGTAAACTCTGCTGCTGACCTCCGACCTGGAATAAACTTTAATTATGGGAGATTTCTTAAGTCCCAAAAAAGCTTCTAGAGTCCAACATAAGAGCAAGCAGGTCACCACCATCCTGCTAGGACCATCCTACACTATAAATAACTTTTGTTAGAACAATAAAAATCTGATTAATTTCATATAAAGCACTGCCCAAATAAAGAGCAAAGAAAAGTAAAATAAACCTCTGACCCAAACTATGAACTTATAAGGACAGAAGCTGCATAACCATTCCCAATCCTGTTCTGATTGAATTAATCCAGGTTGCAATATCTGATGAGGAGATTAGTTCAGTACTGCTAAAAAAAACCCTAAAAAAAATCCAGGAAAGAGATATTATTTTAATATAAAATGCTGCATCAGTTGCTTCTCTGAAACCTTTCAGATGCAGCTGTTGTGCACAGAATATTAGATTGAAAGTGGAGCGGGAAAAAAAAGCTCTGCAATTTAAAAAAGGGGTCAAGTTCAAGAAGGTCAAGAACTCTGACCATCAGGGTATCTGGCAGATAGTTTTGGTTTTATATGTTATAAGGTTTTGACATTTCTCTCCAACATTGTTGCCTCCAACCCCAAAATCAAAGATGTGACTGGAATTTAGTTTGTGGAGCTCACAGCAGTAAAAACAATGACATATAAAATACATATACTACCTTACTTTTAATATACAATAGTGGAGCAACGTTACATGGCTACAATGCTACAATGCTACAACAGGTAAACTCAGACGCCAATCAGCCAGTCTGTCAGTCTGATAATATCTTAAAAGTCTAGAAGAGCTGTGCAATTAAACAATTTTATCCCTGATCAAGTTCACGGAGGGCTAAACTGGAAGTTAGCCAGCTATGCATTCATCCAAGTAATTTCTTTATGACGTTTTTGGCTTTATGCACCACTGAGCAGCTTTCATAGGAATGAATGGAGCGTTGTCTCCAACGCTGTTTTCAGTTCCCTTTATACATCCATGCAATCAGCTTGTTGCTACCGGCGTGTGTGAACTTTGGTACCTCATTATGTTCATCAATCTACATCCCATGCAGTGTGCATCGGACCATAAACCCTGTACAGTGACAGTTCGGCACCAATACGTGAACCCTTGTAGCCCTGTGGTTGTAATAATATTAACCTAGTCACTCCTTACAAGGAAACATTGACCTCATCTCTGCAGGGATTAGGGGGAGGCTAGAAATATACTAACAGACTCCTACAGGTGGGGTGGAGGGCGGTGGGGCTTTTGAAATTCTGACGCAAGCGGTGGCAGCAGCAGGCATACAGGAAAAGAATGAGCACAGCACCGATGGCTCAAATACACCACCATGATTTCAGGGCTGTGTTGGATATGTGAGAGGAGAATGTAGCAGCCTGGACTCACTTGCTGGCTTTGCTTCGTTTACTAAGAGAAATGACTTGATATCAATATGTAGGGGTGAGCAGATCTATAACACAATCAGGTTAGGAAGAATATTTTATAAAACTGAATGTACAGGTACGAGGTGGATTCTCAGGTGAGCTACCGGGGCGCCGGAGGGCATGATTTAATGAAGCTCAGTGCAAGTTCAATCAGGAAAACTATCTCAAGCACTGAGCTCAATCTTTAACTCTGTCCACCTCTCTGCCGCTGTCCTTTCAGTGGGAAATTTGTTGCGACCCTCCTCCACCTCCAGGTCATCATATCCAGTGTGCAGGTTGAGCTCATCAGAAGTCTGCTCCTCATCACATTCAGCCATTTTGTTCATCTCTCACCACCACCAGCGTCCAGAGGAAGGGATGTTTGATCAACCACTTCAAAATACGATGGCGTCATGATGGGGTCTAATCACCCAAAATTTAGTTTCTCCTGATGTGAAACGTGACGTCGACTAACGGGTCTGTTGTGGGAAGTGAGTCTCAGGAATTACATACATACAACATACATACAAATACATACAAAAAGGCATTAATGCAGAGTAGGTGGAAAGAAGAGAAAACAAACACTGGGAAGATCACCAATCCTGCTTTTGATGATCAATATTTAATACTTTAAATTGTGACACCTCCAGTCTGTGGTCACTGTTCAAATCGTACAGCTGGGAGGGGGTCAGGTGTTACTCGTCAGGTGCCCTGCTCTGATTAAACCTGACTGTCGCTCCGTCAGAGGCTCTTATGTGCAAAGCAAACCAAACATGTTAAGACTGAACCAGGAAACAGGACTCAAATGCACAACTCGAACACACAAGTACGAGATGAAAAAATAAGGTTCGATACACAATCAAATACACAAATCCAAATAGGGGAAGAGGCAGAGTCAAGAAGGCAGGAAAAACAAAAAAAAAACAAAGCAACACACGAACCAGNNCTGGTTCGTGTGTTGCTTTGTTTTGGTTTTTGAGGAGGGGGGCTAATCAGACATAGGTGCAGAGAATCAAGGCAGGGCAAATGCAGGAAAACACATCAGGGCAGGAAGTGAAGTGATCTGAAACCGACAATACAAAATAAAACAGGAAATGGACAGATGAATGAAACAAGGGAACGTGACTTTGATCTTTGATGGACCTACGATGCAGACAGCTAATCTGAGAAATTAATAACGATTTCCCTCTAAAATGACTCAAATAAACATATTTTCAGTCATTTGCCATTGTTGATTATGTTTATCTGCTGACATGAAAAGCTAGGCTGTCCACATTAATGTTATCACTGTTTTTCTCACAGCATGAACTTGTTCTAATGTGGATTTCTGTTAGTGTGTGACAAGGCGAGCTGAATCTTAATGGATGGCCGGGAACGCTGAGTGACTCATTTATCCTTCACTGATTCACAATGTGTTTTTTTCTGTCCTGTTTTTAATGTGCATTTATGTCATCTATCTGCTGCCCTGGAAAGCATTTTGTGATTACCCTTTTTGTTAAGTACCATTAATAAATGATGTTGTCTTCCAACTTTAGGAAATACGAAAAACACAAAAATTATAAGTTTGCAGCTTTAAACTGAACGATAATAGAGCCATTATCGTTCAGATGAAGCCACCAGATTGAACCCCCCCCCAAAAAAAAAAAAAAATTCCTAGTGAATCTAGTGTATTGCTTTTTAGCTAAATCTAAATTGCACCAGTGACGAGTGTGAACTGTGAAACAAAAAACACAAAGGCACTTTCATGAACTTTATAGGGCACGTCTTTTCACAGAGAACATAATTTTTTGAGAGCTTCCCGCCAGGAGATACTAATTTGCTGTCAGGCAGCTCTGAGGGACCGTCCATAATCGAGAAAAAAGATTCTTTCATGTGTGACAGCGACAGTGAGTGGTGATGTTATCCTGAGGACGTCAGCCAGGCTGGTGTGTGTCGCCAAGTGTGTGTGTGTGTCATCTGAAGACATCTTGATTGTAACACAGACTGACACAAGAGTCCAGCAGGCCTCACTGCTGATATAACACGGGTTTCACATGTAGCCATGAAATCCAGATTGTCGACTTTCTATCGAGTGTTTAAAACAGTTTCTTTAATCCGTTGTCTGCCTCTAAGCAGATCACTCCTCTAATGGTTAAAGGAATCATTTAAAAACAAGCTAGGTGAAATTAATACTGGAAGCAGGGACTGAACAAACAGAAAACATTTTTTTTAATAAAGTTTGAAGACAAAATGAAGAAAATTAAACATATAAATGAATGAGGATTGTTGAATTATAACACGAAGCAAATAAAACATAAGATAGAAAATATGCTAAAATAGATAAAACTGAAGAATAACAGAAGAAACAGAGGTTGAGCAGATCTCAAGTTTCTGGGAGTTTGCTACAGATATGCGGAGCATTAGTTTCATTAGTTTGAACTTTGG
>NW_023339796.1:2020422-2051797 GCF_004916995.1 Morone saxatilis | reverse complement strand
CCAGTCATTCCTTCCTGAAGTGGTCTCTCCTGGTCTTATCCCCGCATGGATTGCCAGAGCTAGTCGCGCCCATTCTTAAGGATGCTCGAAATTCACTCACCGTCTAACCGCTCTGCTCTGCATACAATACACTTCAGGTCTATTTTTGATGAAAGCCACGACCCACTTGTGTCAAGCAGCACAGAGTAGATCATATTGGCACAAAGTCAAACACAAACGGCATACAAAATCCGTTTTTTAGGAATAAAACACCGCATGCAGATTCTGGATCAAATTTCACGTTAGATCATCACTTTGGCAGAAGGCCAGATGTCAATCAGTCAAAAGGTAGATCAGAGGAGATTTGAAACAGAGAAATACACCGTTTTGTTGCCTTTTTAAGGACAAAATACACAACGTATGGCAGGCAACAAACTCTGAAGACACTCCCCTTCTGAAACGCTCTTGGTGGGTTTTTGAAGACGAATAATGGAGCCAAACAGTGTTGCAAATACAATCCATTCAGTCTGATAATATTTTTGAAAGTTTAGAAGCACGATTAAAGTATTTTATTCCCAATCAAGTTAACAGAGGGCTACACTCAAAGTTAGCCAGCTCGGCTGCCACTGGTGCTTATCTGGGTCATGTCTTTACAGCCGGACGTGGATTTTTTGGGTTCATGTGCAACAAAGCAGCTTTCATTGGACTGAACAGAGCCTCCAATGCTGTATTCAGTTCTTTTTATATAATCAAGAAGCAAACTGAAATAGCCTTTTCTCTCTGTGATGACAAATCCTTCGATATTATATTTCATGTCTATTCACTGCAAAGAATTCCTAGAAGTGGCTGTGTGCTATCGTTCATGCCTCGTGCATACAGAGTATGTATTTCAAGGCAGCTGAAACGTTCAGCTTGATCATTTGACATTCTGCTCAGGTTGAAAAAGTCTGACTGAGATCTTTAAAGAAAAGGACATGGCGTGCCCATTTGTTGACGGGGTGAAGGTCAACAAAAGCTCCAAAGCAAAGGAAATAAATTTGACTTTCATTTGAATCGATTATTTTGAACTTCCTCCAAGGTGACGAGGTAGAGTGTTGGCTCGGATGATTGACGGAGGCTGGATAGTTGCAGGTTTGGCCGCGGTCTCAGACACGCGTCTCGGCTGTTGTCGGCTGAGGCGGAGTGACAGCTCACCCTCGCAACCCCTGTGGTTGTTACCGTAACAACGCACTCCACCAGTGACCCCTGAACCCTGACGACGTCAAGCCTCCACTGGCCACCAACTGCCCACGCTGGGCTGTCAGTCTTATCAACCATTCCCCCTCAGTTATACACACACAAAACACAAAACCATCACATCCCCTCAGAGCTCTCTGAGACAAAATCTCACCACATTCAAGTGACAGGTAGAGGACACATCAGAAAGAATAAGTAGAGAAAAATACTCAGTGCTCTGGTGGTAGAGAAAAGGTGACTTCTGCTGGAGCAGTGTGTCCCCGCCATCCAAAAACATCAGCTGGGATGATGTTGTTGTTTTGGACAGAAATAAAGGTTCTTGAATTTTTAAAGGTCCAGTGTGTAACATTTAGGAGGATCTATAGGCAGAAATTGTCCGTGGAGCCTTTTTTCTACAGTAGCTCCTCCCACACACAACCCGTTCTCACTCCCAGATGCGAGCAGTGTTCAGTTAGCTGCAAACTGCAACTTCACTGCTAAATGCCACTAAATCCTACACACTGGTCCTTTAAACACATTATATATAATCAGCAAAAGAATAGAAGAACAAAGCCCCATTGTTGATTTCTAGCTAAAGGGAGAAAATATCATTATTGCTTTACGGATAGGCTACGACAACAACAAAAAAGGTCTGAGGTTGCACTATTGTGGATACATTTTGATATGTATCAAAATTCTGTTACTGCATTGCCTATTTCTAGCCTAAAATCTTCTCAGAAACATATTTTGGTGTACCAGTAGTGTACCATTTGTCACAACCTGGCTCAAGGCTGACACAGAAGGAAAGAACAAACATGAGCTGTAACTAAAAATACGTTTATTTTACATAACCGGGGGAGACAGAAAGACTGGCTGATTGCCTCCAGCTTATATAGTCAGACCAGGTGAGCTGAATCTCCCTGATGACTCGACTCTGCCCACCAGGCTCCTGGAGAGGGAGACCTGCTCAGAGGGTCTTTGTGTACCTTCCTCCAGGAATTTGTCAAGCTGCAACAATTATTGAAAATTTAGCCACCCTCTGTGTATTCTGACTGACCTTGCACTCCAATTACTGCACCCATAGCTGTCCCCCATTTTATTCTCACTGGAACAAGTTTACTATTTTTGCAATTGTCATTTCTCCTGTTTTATCATTCCAAAACAAAAATACCTAAAACATTGCAACATACATTACAATTGTTTTGAAAAGTTGTCATTATAGGCTGCAAAAATACCCCAAATAGGCAGTGATATCCTGGACGGGCCGAGTCAAAACTTGTGGTATGTTACTGCCGCTGGCTGGTAAAAATTAATAATGCCAAAATCCAGTCTTCAAACCATCACGATAGGTTCACACTTTGGGAAAACCCTGTAAATAATAAATAAATACACTTATCTACAGTATTGTGCACCCAATGCAGGAGAATAAAATACATTTGAAGTCATTACAAACATCACATCCTGGTGTCACTAACCTGGATAAGCTGTCATCCTGGTTTTTAAGAAACCCGAATACGCCAGCTAGGGTTCTCAGACACATTACATTATTGCTTGCTGAGAACACGAAGAAGCCAAATCCACCAGAGAGTAGTAAATGCAGCAGTCCAGGCGCCAGAAATAGAAGGCGTTTGATATTGAACTGCTGAGGTAACTAAGAGGAATGACTGGCAGGATGTCGAGGAGTCAGAGACAGCTAGTATCTGCCGCCTCCACCTGCCTACATTGTAGAAATGATGCATCATGACGAATAATGACACTTATCACATCATCTCCTCTGTCATTATATCCTGACAGGTCACAGAGATAAAGCTGTACTGCCTGCGAGTATGTGTGCACAGCAGGAACAAAACATCTGGCCTCATTTCACTGGACTACAAATTTAGCCTGATGGTAACATTTACTGTCTGCAATTTTTTATTAAAGAGCTAAATGTTATTATGGAAATGTTTATTTTTAGATGATTAAAAATAAAGTATGCCTCAATTCAATGACTACTTTGCAAGTAGATAATTTAATTACTGTCAGAATGAAGTGAGGCATATAGCAAGCTCATTTTCCAGAATGTATTCATGATTAGTCTTAAATTCAACATATCTTCCTTGTTTTGCTTCAGTCACATACATTTTTAATTCATGGCATATTTACGAGTCAAAAGTCAATTGTAGAAACTGTGCACAACCAAAACAAATCCACCTTAAATGTACCTCACATTCATGCAACAACTTATTCCTGCAGTGATTAATGCTACACCACCAATAGACCATATAAAATACATCAAATTACATAAAAACTAAAGCTGCAACATGATTGTGCATCCTGGCTGAGTGGCACTACCCGTGTGACTGAAAGGGGAATTTCATTCTAGTTAAATGTATCCTTGTTGTGTCTGCATGAGGAAAGGACATGAAAGTGAAAACTTTACTTGCTGATTTAGAGCTTTAAAAATTGATTATTCCTGAGTATCCAGTATACAGATAATGTTTTACGACTATGGGTATCAAACCAGTAAAATGTGTTAATATCTGTACTTGTGAATGTATAAAATATACCAACTTTTGCTTAAATAAATTATTTAAATCACTCCTGTGATCAAAAATATTGCTCTGAAGCTCAACTATATCAACTTCTGATCAAACCACATCGCTCTTAGTCCCTCTTACTTACAGTTTAAGCACCACCCACGTTCAGTTTAAGCTCCGCTCACTCTAAGTGCGGATACCAATACAGATAATTTAGCTGGTTGAACGGATACAGATAATGATGTACTCATCTCTACTGCAAATGCAGTGGTTCAAGTTCAAGTTAAGTTAAATTTATTGGTTTTATTAGGGATTCTAATTATTCTATAAATCTTACTTAACTAACAGCTGCAAGAAACTGTCCAAAAGGCTCTGAGTTAGTCCGAATCCGCATGTACACATAAATCATCCTGCCGCCACACACTTTTCATGCACATTTCACTTCACCTCTACCAGTCCCTGTAGGATATATTGCCTTTAAAATTTATGTCCAGCAGTGTGAGAGTTTTCTTTAACGATTTAATGAGTAGAGACTGCTTTCATTTTCACTTATTTTAAACGTTTTCCATATGCGCAGTAAAGTCACTGCAACAAATATTGTTAATATTTAATGAGCAAATGTAAAAACTGTAGTTGACATGACAGAAAAAACTGATGAAGTTCAGGATTCAATGCGGTTTGTACAGATTGGCTTTTGTTCAGTTTTCTAAGAATTAACCTATACATTTGGAAAATAACCTTTCACTAGCTTACCACACTGACTACTAAAACTGTGCTCTGACCAAAAGTGGGGGCAATGCATGCCTGAGTCGAGGCTTAGGAGCTAATGGCCTAAAACAAATGGCTGCTTCATCTGCAAAATAAACACACGCAATGTTAGTTTGTACTCCAAAGTCCATGTTACCTGAAGCACAGGGGAAAGATGGAGAACAGCTGCGGGTGGATCACGGTGGAACACACATTTACAACTGTTTTCAGTTGGAATAAATTAAATGATATGGTCAAGTTAAATCATATACAACCACAACAAAGGAGAGGGAGTTCTGCAGACAAAGAACAGGGCATAGTGATTGGTCTTCAGATACGCACATTCAGGAGTCTATCTGGCTGATGGATGGTCGACTGCTGCTACAATTGCACTAAAATTGGCCTGTGATTTCACCGCCTCATTAAAGCAACAGGAGGAAAAGGGCTTTTATCTGAAGGATTGATTCTGGATGTGTGTGGGAAATGAGAGCGTCGATCTGTATTAGTAATTATCCCCCGAAGAGGAAAAACCTGTCTTGTCTTGGAGTCAATGCCTGCAAGACATCCATGTGTTTGTGTTAGTTTGAGGGTAGCGGTTAGCTAAACTGTTATTGTAGTAAATAAACTGCTGAAGTCCACTAAATATTTTTATATTGCCAAACAGCTTTAGGTTCATTCCCACCACCCTCCGGACTCCAGTGGAGCAAACCTTGATTTGCATATAGTCTGGGGATCTGTGATATGGCTATGGCAAATAAAAGTGGATTAAATCACATACACTTGGAGTTTTCCAGATATTAAACACTTTACATGAAATGATGTGCCGGTGGATTGAATTGTGGCACGGATTTAGAAGACTGAGAATGACTTTAACTAAACAGGTTTGTGTTTTTCAGACCTATTTTTTTTTTTTTCAAGTGAGGAAACAGAATATTCAAAATATTCAAAGCAGGTAACGTGTTTACAAGCCGGATCTCCTCGGGCAGGGAATTCCCGATCCTATAGGGGCCTGGTCACCCATAGTCACCAGACCTGACCGTGGGATGGAACAAAGGAAGGCTTGAGGATCTAAGATAACGACTGTGAGTGTAACGCCGTGATATAGCTGGGGGCTAGGTCATGTTGGGGCTTATAAGTTATTAAAAAACTAAAATCAATCAACTAATGAAGGAAGGCAGGAAGCTGAAGCCGAGCCACTGATGATTTATTAAGGTGAAACAGTGCGTTGCAGTAGTCCAGGCGCGAGACAAAGGCATGTATAAGTTGGGAAAACTCAAAGATGATTTAATTTTGGTAATGTTTCTCAGGTAAAAGGAGTAATTTAGTTGGAATCAATAAAGAAATGTACGTTTTTGAAGATCCAGTCATCACTTTTCATGCAGGAGAGCCAATAAAACAAATGTAACAGTTAAAGTTGTCATATTGATGGTTTAAGATGTGTTGATTGATTCACAATGTCTATTCATGCATTGAGTAACATGAAAACACTTCAGCCTTTGAGTGGCTCAGTGAATTAAATGATTCTTTTCCTCCAGTGTAAATCTAGCTGACGTTAAGTAATCTTTTTTTTAATACTTCTTATTGGTTTAAACAAAGAACAGCACATTGTTCAGTCTTCTGATGGTTTCTTTGTTTGTGATGCATTTGCAAAGTAGCATCATCTTGAACTCGGCCACAGTGGATGCACTAGCTTTTATATGGTCTAGTCTGTAGGCCTGTGGTCAGTAATAGTCAAATAATATATGTAAACTTACAGGATAGGAACGGTGGTTACATGACACATTAAACGAGCCATACATTAGCACGCATGCGCCATAGCGCCGCTTAACAAATGGCACCACGCAGTTCTGATCAGAGTGTGAATCGAGCTCCTGATGTGCTTCGTCACTCCTCTTCACAGAGTGAATTTTAGTTCCTGAGATGAAAGTCACTGGTGAGCAGATGTTTGTCGCTGACAGACGGAGCAACCAGATGGCTGAAGGCGTCCGACTCTTCATGCTTACTGATCTGTTTCTCACTAGTTCACCAGCTGCTCATTAAAAGCACGCCGTTTGAAATGTGATGTGTTCAGTGAAGAACCCGAATGAGAAAATGATATTACGCGTAAATCTCACAGTGCAGACAGTAGTGGGACAGCGTGCGCATCCATATTGGCCAGCAAAGCACTTTATACATAGTACATGGTGGTAGAGCATCACTGGGGCTGACTGGAAGTATCTGTGGATATCAGTGGGTGAGAGAGTTCAGGCAGTGAGTGACTACAGAGTATCTGCAACCAGATTTTAATTTAACCAACATGTTTATGAGGATGTAAAAATTTCCCTTACATCTGATGTGGATGTAAATATCCTCTAATATCAGAACTTTACCACTTTAACACACTGACTTAATGATGTGCAGGAACAGTCGATCAAGCTCTGAGGAACTCCGAGCAGATCTGTCCTGGCAGTTGAAAACTTAATTCAAATTTTAGTCACACTTCTCTTGTCTCTCCTCTGGAGCCACACCGTCTATCACATCCATCAGGGAGGTGATGGTGTAGTTCAGCAGTGAACACGGTCATTGGAAAGAGGAAGAGACGTGAGGATTTGCAGGGCACTTCGAACTCTTCCCCTTTTCTGCCAAACATTGCAGGAAGTAGACATGGCTGTCAGGTTGATGGATAAACTGAACATAAGGAGTTCATGATGCTGGTGAGTCCACCACTGATCTCAGCACAAAAATAGTCCAAGGTAGGATACCTGGTGGAGTGGCAACACTTCGGAATAGCAAATATGACCCACTGCTGAAGGTGGTAAGACTGAATGCTGATTGGGTGATTGGGTTAGAGGTCAATGTTTAGGGTCATAAATATCTATACAACTTATATCTGTTAACGACAACTTGTTAACGACCAAGGGATGCTTTTATGTGATTTAACATGAGCAGTAAAAACCCAACAGGACTGTGGCAGATGGTTGGTTACACAGAGCCATCTGGGAAGTCAGCGTTGGAAACTGTTTGGAAAAAGGCAAACAAATACTCAGCAGGTGATCGGATGAGCCGTCTGTCTATCACTAGTCAACTTCAACCAACCAGATTAACAAACAAGGTGCGAACTACAGGGGGAGCCAGGGTGAGCTGGGCTCCTCTTAATCAGACATGAGCTCCCCTGAAAACATGATTTGTGTCATTTTATAAATGCTGTTTTTGCCAAGCATTTAATTTTTATTTTATATCTTCATCATTATGGATTATGCGTAAAATTGGGCTACTGTTGATGTAAGATTAGTGCTTGAGGGTGGCTACACAATGTCATTAACTTCAGATCGGAAAATATACATAAAATAAACCTAGTTCTGAGTCCCAGTCAGTGTCGTCATTATGTCATTAAATCTTACCTGTATTTTAGCCCCTCTATCAGGTTACATAAACCTGGGTGTGTATTTTCTTTGAAACTCCTTGGGAGGATAAGCTGCATGCTGGGACACTTCATTTCTGCTCCCATGTCATGAGAACAGCCAAGCACGCCAAGGCGATCTAACACAAAGTGTCCCGTAAACGCTGACCACCACTGTGAGCAACGGCTGTCCTGCTTTGTCAAGAAAAACTCCTGAAAAATGTCCTGGAAAAGGATGAAGAACTGTACTGGCCACAGACGCATAGGGTGAAACCTGTTAGGATGGATTCTTGTATGATTTTAGGATCTCATGCGTGCAGCTGCCTCACAAGGTTAGTGTCATCGTGGTCCTGAACTATGTGCCAGTTATGACAATATTGTGACAGCTCTTAATGCCAACAACATTAAACCTGGATGGATGATTTTGTGGCTCAGCAACATGCTGCAGCCAGAGAAGCTTTAGGCCTCCCTGATTGTAACCATAGCTGTAGACAGAGGTCATTTGCTTGAACATAAAAAAAAATGTACCAATGCAAGATTTAAATATACTCTTCGTTTTATTAAAAGAAGTGAGAACACATCGAGAGTTGATTCACTTGGCAGGAAGCTGCAGAATAACCATAGTGATTTCTGGGAGGAGGTCAGAGTTATGAATAACTGTAAAACTTCATTACCATCCAACAGTGAGGGTGAATGTGGCGCAGACAGAATAGCAGAGGTGTGCCGTGAGATTTATTATTAATATATTCAACTGTGTTATTGAAAATGTCCGTCTGTATGGCTGGTGCCTGTTATTAAGGACAAGGCTGGTAAACTACTTAGCATGGATCAGACCTGTTGCCTTGCCAAAATTCTCTCTAAAGTTTTGTGTTGTAAGCGATATGCTCCAGGCGACAAGTTCAGTCTTTGTTCTGCCAATGGACAGTGTTCATTATTTAGAGCTTCCTTTCATAGTGGCTTACAGTACAATAAGGTGGCAGCTTTAGGGTCCCAGATGGCATAGTGCCAGTCAACTGTTTGTGTTCCCTGGTGTTCCTATATGGGAGGCACTTCTAAGACATCTGATGTACAATTGTATGGATGAGTCAGAGAACAGCATCAGCCCTAGGAAGAGCTGATCTCTGTATTCATCCAGGCTCAGAAAAAAATTAGATACATTATGAGCTGTTTTTAAAATTAGCCTAGCCTAAAAAATTGCCTAAAGAATTGTTGTGGCTTCTTGCATGTCTTGTTTTAACTTTGTACTGCTATAGACCGCCTTGTGAGTCAGAAATAAAGTTTAAATTAGAATCTAAACGATCTCTTTGATAAACAGACGATAGGAAGGATGTGTATGCAGTGGTCAAACTGGTGCTTACCTGTGTACCAGTAACTTGTTAGTGGGTACTGCCGCTTTGTCCCAGACTTACTCTGAGAAGAGGCAGAAACATGCTGCTGCTCTCCTGGTGTCAGAGGTCCAACGTGTGGCTCAGTTCAGCCTCACAGCTGCCGGCTAAAGGCTGGAGCTGCTGCTCTCACTGTACGGTTCCACATGGAGACATGAACGAGGTCCCAGCTGTCAGAGATGAAATGGAAGGGAAACTGATCTGATATGTCTGCTCGTCTTCCGAAGCTCTCCTTTAAATCTCTGTGACATGAATTCATAGCGTGCCGGTTATGACTCACGGTTGTCTGTGTGGTGAGTTTGTAGACTCATTTTCTGTGACCATATTTTAAGTTAAACATTAGTGACTGTTAGTTATTTATCAGAGGGGAAGGGGTGGCTGAGGTGTGACCCTACTACAAATATACAACTATATTTCTTTAAACCTCCCTGAGTGACTGGTGGAAAATGCACCACCCTCCCTCCACCATAAATAACTAGATTTTATTATATTCACGCCATAGGTCAGTAGAATTTGAGAAAATAAAAAGCCACGGCTGACTTTTCAACCATTATGTTTAATAATGAACTGACACTAGCTCTGAAACAAAAGCACAATGCTAACAAGCAAATAGCACAGAGGGAGTGAAAGTTATCACCAAAACAAAACAGCTCATTTCTTAAGCAAAATTATCGACGATGTCACAGACTGGTTTATTACACCTGCTTAGTTTTGATGAATTAAAATGCTACATAAATGAAAAAAGTGAAACTTAATGTGAAATCTAAATTTAAGAATTTAATTTAACTTAAATTGTTTTGTGTTTCTGGAAGTCATTTATCTCATCGAATCAGACAAAACTCCCCCGTAAAAGCTGCATGTACATACTGCCGGTGTTTTTAAAACTTGAATCCAAGCACGTACATTGTATTGTGTTGTTGCAGAACTCGTAAGTCTCAATCTTCGGTCACAGTTCAGTGAAATGCCTCGAGGATTTTATCGTCTCCTCTATTAGAATGCTTTCGTCTCTGGCGAGAATCGACACCGTCCGCTCTCTCAGTCCTCGGGTTTTCCTATTGGCTGATAAAGAAACCGCAGTAAAGATTTAGTTTACCCCCTCCGGAGGACTCCACACACAGCAACCAGCGAAATGAAGCTTAAGTCATCGCCCTGACGTGGACCCCTCGCCGAGCCCGCCTTCTCCTTCCCAATTAGTGGCGTCTTTGCCTCAAGTCGCTCTGTCAGCTCCAATCAAGGTTGCTTGTCTTCTCAGAGATGACTGAACATCCAGCTCGCCACCTCCAGGCCGGGGCAGCCCCGAGGACGGAGCCGATATGTGGAAAGGACGTGAGAGAGGAGGAAGAAGGAAAAATGAGGAAAAATGAAGAAGCTGTAATCCTCGAGATCATGTTTCTTTTATTATTGTGTTTCATCTTTGTTGCTGTTAGTGAGTCAAACAGTTTGAGACTGACTGGAATCTCTTTGCTGTTAAAGTTTGGGCTGAACAACTGTCAGTGGAGCTCTTCTCTTTTCTGCTAACTTCAGACAATTCAGAAGCGTAAATTGAACCACCCTTTTCTTTCGTGAGCAACCAGGCTTTAAATCATTGAATATTACATTGTACTAAAGTGCAATTTTGAGGTACTTGACTTTTTTCCATTTGTTTATTACTTTCTAAATGCAGTCTGATACAATTGCCAATGTAGTCAGTAACCATATCCAAGTATCACAATATTAAAGTAATGCAACTTGATTACTTTCCAGCTACTTTTGGATTAACCTTAACAAGAAATATGCAAATAAAGACCATAAATATCAATAAGTACTGATGTGGGTGTATTCTATTAGACGACAATGTGACCTCTGCTCACTGTATTATTAAAGACAACTGATCCTGCCAATGATCCCCATTTTTACTAAATGTAACTGTAATCTGATTACTTAACACACATTTATTTGACACGTATTTTTTAACATATTGTTAAACCTACTAAGGAACCTCTTACACAAATCTGTCTGTTTTATGTATTTCTTTGCATTTAAAATCAGTGTGACGGTTCTGTGAATAATAATAATAATAATAATAATAATAATAATAATAATAATAATAATAATAAGCTTGTGATCGGGTCTTCAAAGTTTAGATCGTAACTAATAATCTAAACTTTAAAAGTAACAATTTAATATTAAAGGCTAAGATATTGTGTATTATATCTTTTTGTTTGTTTCTTACACCCCTTAAAGTCAAGAAGGTCTCATTACTGCCTGTGAAGCTTTGATGACCCCTACTGGGGGTCCTGATTCCCAGGTTGGGAACCACTGTTCTACACAAACAAGACCAACAGTGAGAAGACTGGCTGTGTCTATATGGTTATCCTTAATGCCTGCCACCAGATCAGATTTTTTTTAGCAACCATTAGTTTCTAACATTGTTGGTTTGAGAACCACTGGACTAACTATCAAACTGTATATAAAGTTATTAAAACTAACTCCACCTCAGCCAGTAACATGCTTCTACGTTCAATGGAGTATTTTTACATTAATGTATTAATACTTTAACATAATGAAATGATCTGAGAAGTTCTTCCATCACTGCTGTAAACTGCTTGTAGGGATAAATAACTATTTATAATCATCAAACAGGTCTTTTTATACCTCCTAGATACACCCACATAGGGCTCAGAGCAGCTGGGTTTCTGCAGCAGGGAGATCAGAGTGAGAAGCAGCTGATGTTACGGTTCAGTGCCTGGCTCAAGGGCATTTCAGCATTTGCAGGTATTATACTCGTACCATTTATGTTTAACCACTTAACGACTTGGGCAGATTGCATATACATTCATATAACTGTGTATGTAGCTCTTGTTTTAACGTATATCACTGTATGAGGGCTGGTGCCGGCTCACAAACACACCTGACTTGTCTTTTTTCACCGGCCAGGTTGATAAATATTAGTTTATCATTTTGTTATGCAAGTTGCATTTTAAGTGTTCCAAGCATTTCTAAAAGCTTAAGATTTTAAGTTTTTTTTCATTCAAGTCATGGAGGTGTTTTCAGTGGCTTAAGTAACCTTGTTTCACAGCAGTGGGCTGCAATAAATCATCATTAATTAAATTTTACTTTTTACTTAATGAAACATAGGCTCTTCTGTTTATCATAGCTCCCTTTGTGCTTTTGAAAACAGTTTAACAACCTGCCATTTTTTTCTTTTAATTTACACAATCACAGTAATGTACTGCACTCATCCTGGTCAGATATAAAGAAAATTGAATTTCATGTGTTGACGAATGTCCTCTAATGAGATTTTTTTTTCTTTAATTGATGAGATTTCTTGTTGTCTCTCCTTTTAAAAAACAATACACAAGATTTTGTGAAAGGCCGTAAAGCCCCAGGCAGTTGAACTGAATTCATTATGCATTTCTCAAGTTTTTCATTGAAATTAAACTTTGCCCGAACCGTGTGTGTGTGTGTGTGTGTGTGTGTGCAGCATTTCCTGCTGCAGTTGTATGAACTGACTGAAATGCCTGAAATATTGCAGTCTTTTTGCTCATGCTGTTTGACGAATGAAAGCAGTGTAATTAGGGGGCAGTTGAAAGGACTGCAGGACATTTGACAGACAGCGTGCATTAAAGAGGTGGAGACACTGCTCATTTGGATGGATTGATAATAATGCTGTACCCCCCCACTCTTTCAGAAATCCATCTTTATTAATAAATATTCCATAATGTGCAGAACATCATTCAAGAGCAGGATGCAAAAGGTACGAGAAGCTGTGACAATGTACACTACAGCTGGCTGACAGGAAGTTCAACCTTTCAAACATTAGACTCACAAAGCAAACCAAACACATCAAACGAGACATGTACTGTATGACGGGACTGCTTTCTCCCACTGGGCTTACTGACGTACTTCATGAGATTTCATGAGGATAAATAGCCTCCACACCCACACAGGTGTTATCAGTTACGACTGATTAGACCTCACCTAAACGCAAGTAAGACTGTGCAGCAGCGGGGGAGCAAAAAGAGGTCCAATCAGGCAGAGTCAGTGAAAACACCTGTGTGGGTGGACTGAGTGCGTTTTGCTGCTGTATTTACATCATGTGGGAGTTACGGTAATTACCAGTTTCTGAATGTTACTGTTCACGTCAACGTCTAATTTGTACTGGGAAACTTTAATTCAATTCAATTCAATTCAATTTTATTGTTTAGCCAAATTCATAACAGAAGTATATCCGGACACTTTTCAATAAGCAGTTCTAGACAACCCTTATAACATTTACAGAGACCCACAGTACACCATGAGCAAGCACTTGGCGACGGCAAGGAAAAACTCCTTTTAACGGGCAGAACCTCGACAACCTTCGGTCTAGGTGGGTGGTCATGCCTTGACAGTTGGGGAAAAGAGAAGAGAGAGAGAGAGGAAGAGACAGAGAGAGGACAGAGAGAGACAGAGAGACAGAAGACAAACAGATGTACAACAACAGAAGCAACAACTACATTAACAGTAATGATCGATGACGATCATGAAAAAGACGGTGACGACGGCGACAGCAGAAAAAGCTCAAATGTATACAACTTGGCCCCGAATAATGTGCAGGTGCCTGAAAAAGCCAACAAACATGGAGGCCTAACATCAGTCAGTCTGTCGTTCAAGGCAATTAAAATCCAGTATCACTAAGAATGACTTACAATTACACATTAAGTCCAGTGAACTTTCAGTTCAAATGAAGAAAGTAGTGTACTATACTACGTAGCAAGGCAGACAGTAGGGCCCCACATGGGATCAGTATCTGGGTGCATTAACTGGATAATGACATCTGATCCACAGGACTTGGCATACAACTGGTGTTAATAAGCAGTGTTGTAGTTTCAGTTCTGCCAACATTGTGATCTCAATATGCAAATTAGTTAGACAACAAACATGGCACATCCTTGAGTCAAGAAAAGCAATGCCATGTTTCATTCCTTTACATTTATATATTTTATTCCAGCTTATAGTTACGAGAACCCATTGTCACTTTTAGCTAGCAGCAACAGGCAGAGTCAGGTGACCTTTTTTTTTTAAGGATATGGTTAACTTGTACAGACTGTATTTTAACCGGCACTAACAAGCATTTTGCCTATCTAGATATCCAGGATATTGAGAACAGGGACCACTGTCACAGGCCTACAATTAACATTATTGTTTTTATTGTCTGTAACCATAATCATAATCTCTGCCTAAACGTAACCATTACTGTAGCTGCAATGTGCAGGGTTAGGGTTTGTTGATAGAGTTGCACAATTCTGACAACACACAGCATTTTCAATGCAGTGACTAACTCTGCAATCATAATGTCGCTCAACATTAGTTATTCAACCAGCGTTCAAATAACAATCTTTATCAGTAGCCATTTAGAGTGTTTGTGTAGCAAATAATTAGTTAACTAGGTTATATTAACACTAATGTTCATGGGCAGCTAGCATATGTTTGGGAAACGCTGTTTCAGTCTGATTGATGCACATCTGGTATTTACCTGTCTGTTAATGGATTAATCTACCAGCAGTAGATGTGAGCAAACAGTGTGCAAGAGTTGTGCTTTCCTCCAGCGCACCTGTCATATTTAGGTGTGCAGAGACTTTTAAAGCAAAATCTGTAACCACATCGATCATAAATGAGCATATCTGCACATCTGTTTCCAACACGCAACAAAACACGGCAGATGTGGGCAGAACAACTCTTCTGCCGGCTGAAGAACAAACTGTCTGATGACGTTTCTGTTCTCAAAGGCCTCAAGTGGACATATGAGTCATGACAGAAACATCTGGTGGACCTCATATTTGGGATTTAAAAGTCAGAAAGTAAGATCGTAAGACAACTAGAACTTCCCTTAAAGGGCACATTAAAAGTGGCCGTTGCTGTCTCGAGTTGTCCGATAACGTGAACACTTGCAGAAACACGGGAATCCCACATCAGTACCTTCCATCCCACATGATGTGAATGAGGCATTAACTCTTGTTTGCTTAGATGGGCTACACCATGTGCCTGAGGGACACATAGCTGATAAGATGTTAGTATAATCTTTTTAAGTTTCCCAAACGTAAAGAATGGCTTTCAGGGGTTCAGAATTTCTTGGGACTTTGTTCTTTTTTTTGTTAAAATGATTAAATAACATAATTAACATCCAAATGATCACAAACCATGCCCCCGTATTTAAAGTTCCACTGGGGATCTTTGCCCCAGGTGTCAGCAAGTTTTAATTAGATTTTTTTTCAGGGACTTTGTTACCCAGAAATCACATTGCCTATCATTAAGTAGGATAGGCTTCTCAAAGAACAAACAGTATCAAAATGCTGAGTTTAAAAGAGTTACATTCACACAGTGCAATGCTTACAAAGATAGCCTTTATCAATCTTCTTTTGCATGACATTCATGGTGTCTCTATACAAATACATGTGTTGAATTAGGACATGATACTCAGCATCATGTCAGTCAACATTAAATATGAAATCACTCAACAAACCAACACTGTGAGTGTTGTATATGGTCTTCAGTGTTACGTATACTCTCAACCACTTACAGTCACATACAGTAGATGTCTTATGATACACTGAGTAACATGGTGACATCCTGTTTGTAATATATTTGGTAACACTTGTCTTAAGGCATACAGTTGTGTTGGATTATGATGTTTGATATTTGTATGGCAGCTATCAGGACATTTTTCAGGTTGCATTGTTTTTTATATTTTCTTCAGCGTTTCTTTGCCTTGCCTTGATGTTTGACAGGATCTTTTAAAATCAGCCAGGCAACATCAGGAGAAAAAGTTACTTGATTCATTCAATAGTGGATGGACAAGAAAAAAATATTTATTTTCTTTTTAAAAAAGCAGAAAAAAGATGTTAAAATACTTAGTTCCAGCTCCTTAAATTTAAATATGTATTGCCTTATATTGTTGTGAATTAAATATCTTTTGGGGTTTTGAATTGTTTGAGACAAAAAAAGACATCTGAACACAACACTTATTTCAGAAAATAATCAGCAGATTGTGAATGGAACTGATGTTTAGTTGCAGCTCTGCCAAAACTGTCATGTAAAACAAAGATGGAATATCTTAGACTGGATGAAGCTTTTACAGTGTTTGTTTATGCCTTACTATTATATTCCCAAAAAAATGTGTAATCTGTCTGTATAAAAATCTGTATTAGGAGGATATTGTGTCTTAAAGAAGTGTTTAAGTGTTTCTTTCTCAGCACAATACACTGCTGCTTTCTCATCCAACCTCTTCTCCAAACAAACTAACCCTTTTTCCAAAATGTAGATTTTCTGGTTGAAGCACTTGACAATCATGATGTTTTGGAAATGAAATTGAAGGGTATAATTAAAACTAATTCTCTAACCTTTGCTGTGATACAAGCAAGATCTTCTGCAACCCATCAGAAATGTGGTGTTCAACAAGGTTCAATCCTTGGTCCTCTGTCATTTTCAATCTACATGCATGGAAACAGAGATCTGAGAGACAAAATGTCTGCTTTTATGCAAATGATGCTCAGTTGTATCTATTAAACCGGAGCATGGAGAATCCAGGACCCTAAACTGCCTTGATGTTGCCTAAATTGACCAAATTTGGCAAAAATGTATTTTCTTGTTTCGCTTCCCCAACTCTATCTGACAGATTCTGGACAACAACTTTAAGCATTAATCTAAATAAGAATTTGGTCCAGACCTGTGCTTAGTAATATCTTTTAAGGCACAGTGGGGTCTGGCTCCGAGTTGATGTATATTTGCATGCATGTTTGGTTTTTTATTGTATTAATAAAAGATGATTGTTTGTTATTATCATTGTCATTTTCTAATTAACATTATTTTTATATGGAGGACTGACTTACTTAAAGACAGCACTAAAGTTACGACACTTATCAAAAATCTTAAAAATTATTATTATACAGATAGTGAAGAAGTTATAATCATTAGTGTGAAAATGTGATTACTCAAAATAAACTTAATTATTGTGTATGCCTTAAGTCAAGTGTCACCAGATTGTTTTGTCTTGTGGCCACAATTAAATACAACATATTAAAGACAAATATATCACGCTGCACAAAGCAAGCTTTTCTTTTTTTTTCTAGTTATCTCTTGACAAACTTTACATCAGATTCTACAAGAAATTGACACATTGACAGCTATTTACCAACAGCAATGAGAAAAAGGCAAAAACACTGAGAATATCATGCAACTGCTGTGTAACACTTACTGCATGAATAAAACCAACATTATTCCCATTAATAAGCAAAGTATTATTTCCTTTTAGGTTCCTGTATCCACCTGGCCCTTCTGCTTTAACTAGTGACTTTTAAGAGATGCTTCTGCTGGAGTGAGTGGAAGTATGTTGACTATAAATTTGCTTTTATTCTACAACATATACCAGTTTTTAAGGACCAGTGTGTAGGACTCAGTGGCATCTAGCAGTGTAGCATGCTCCTCTCCTCTTCCAAGCGCAGAGGATAAACTACAGTAGCTGCAAAAGTCTAGTGCCAGTGTTTGGTTTGTCGCTTCTGGGCTACTGTAGAAACACGGAGGTTGATGTTGACAGCCGCCATGGAAGGTGGCCCACGGCATCTATAGATATAAAAGGCTCATTGTAAGGTAACGAAAATATAACGATTCTTATTTTTAGGTGATAACACACTCATAAAAACTGATATCTGTTGGGCAGGTTTTAAGATATTCATCTAACCAACAGACAAACAAACTGGACTAAAAACATAAACCTCCTTGGTGTAAGAAATAAAGATGCAGTTTCTCGCCACCAACCCACTCACTTCTTTTTCATATGTTAAACTTGTTGGTTTTTTAAATGTAATTTTGAACATTGTCATTATTCAATGACATTCCCACATGCAAATCTGCTCAACACACCGTTCTCATACAGCAAATGCTATAGAGCGTTGTTGGAGAACAATAACAATATCAATGTAACCTTCCAAAATCTGGATTGCAAACCCTCACGTTTCATTTACTTCAATGCCTTCTAGCAATATTTGTTTTCAGTTCAAGTCTTTAAGATTTGGCCTACTAAACAAAAATTTGAGTATTTGCATTTCTTCAGATCAAAAACATTCCCTAGTGGTTATATGGTTTTTATTTTCCCTGTGGGATGGGGAAGAGAGGATTTTCAACAGAAAACAGTATTTTGGGTGGGAGTGATCAAAATGGCTACATGAGCAGGTAGGAGTGGATGGAAATCCTGCATTAGCTGGGTGTGGGTTTGAGCAAACAGCTCTGTGCAAACCTTCTGTTCAAGACTTTGATTAGATTAATTTGTTTCATTATTTTGTGTGCAGTGTTCCTAAAAGATCAGCAGCATTGTGGGATGTGATCCCTTACTGGCTTCCCACTGAGACCTCAGTCCTGTTCATATTTCACAAATCTGTGAAATACATCCTGCCCTCTTCCAGCCTGAGACTCCTGTATGTGTGCAAATGACAGCTGTAGTGGTTGTATTGAGCTTGTCATCAAATCAAGTGTAAAGTGGTTATGCCACCAATCTCAACAGAAGTGCCTGGTGGACACACTCTTAAGTTTCCCTTTTAATTACATGACCTCTTCAGTCTGAACACCTTCATTGTTACATTATAAAACGCAGTGTCAGTGCCATCGTAGCACAAATAAAGGGTTTGGAGCATGCACAGCACTGCTCGATGACAGCAGTTCATCAAATGTACATTAAAAATGATGCCAGAACAGTTTGGGTTCTGAATCAGTACAAAACAACCCTGTTTTACCAGTGTTTTCACCAGTAGCAACCAGGGCTCATGTGCTGACCTGGGTCAAAATGCAGTTAAGAATCATTCTTAGCAGGGATTTTAACAAGCTTCAAGTATCAGATGGGTGGGTGTGGCCACTATGAACCACAGAATACATCACTTAAGTAACAAATTGTCACAGTTTTGCTGCGCACTTGGAGGAAAAAAATGCTTTTGAACTGGAATGAAAACTTCGACCTTCACATAAGGTCTGAAAACTAAGCAGACCCGCTTTTCTGCTGCTTGGTTGAGTGAAACATCAATGGGTGGACCCAAAGAAACAGTCTTTAAAAGTACAAGTTATACCCTTTATCTTTTTGCCTCAACAAGTCCTTCAAATTAAACAAAAAAAGTTCTTTCTTGGCTCAAAACGACAACATAACACAAAAACACGGAATAAAAATGGTTCTCTGTTGGCAGAAAACACAAGCACACCTTCACAGCTTGGGTCAGAACGGCTGAAGGCTCACAGAGATTTGTAAAGCTAAAACCAAAATCTGCTCTGAAACAATGTGCAGGTCCCACCCACGTGGTACTTCACCTCAACTCTGTGTTTACATCATTTTGTAAAATTATTCGACCCAGGTCAACCTGGAGACTGTATTCGTTTTTTTTTTTTTAAGACCTGTAAGGTCCTCACAGCACTGTGGTCTCTGAC
The DNA here is from genome assembly GCF_004916995.1 of Morone saxatilis. NCBI lineage: Eukaryota > Metazoa > Chordata > Actinopteri > Moronidae > Morone > Morone saxatilis. The sequence goes on along the minus strand of NW_023339796.1, from coordinate 2,032,151 downwards.
TGCAGGATGGACTGGGTTCGGGAGTTGCGGTGAAACTGCACCATGTGGTCTGAACCATTCCTGGAGGCAAAGGTGTTGTTGAAGTGGTGATCTCTGCTCAGGCGGCAGTCCAGACACATACTCCTCCACTTTCTCTTAAGCTCGCCTTGAACCTGAAAAATTAGATGATTTTTTTTTAAAAATTATTTAAATGTTACAAACAGATATAATCAAACCTGGGCCCAGATTAGGTGACTATAGAGTCAATAATTCTGGCTGTGACTTGGCCAAGATACATATCAGACAACACACCTAACTCCAACCAATCATAGCTGGTGACTTTCACGACATGCATGACGTACGACAAGGTGCTGCTCCACCTGACAACATCATTATCCCTCTTTCACTTTCCCTGTTTTACAGTGTGCAAAAGAAAGATGAAGATGTGTAAACGAAAGCCATTTTGCTTTTTTCAGAACATGCTGCTCCCATTATATAATAACAAAATCTAATGACGAAATTAGGACACTTACAAATTTTAGCTCCAACCACAGAAATTACCAATATAATTTACTGCTTATTTGCTGCTTAAATGTTTCCACTTAAGACCACATTGAAATTAAGCTGTGTATTTTAAATGAGAAAGAATGCTTTAAAACGCATGTTATCAGCTGAGTGCAGACATATTTATAGGGATATTTAATTATATATTTATAATTGTATATCTTTAATTATATTTTATATATTATTTTAAAATACTGAAAAGGAATTTATGTTTTATGTAAATTATATTAATGGGAAGTAACACATTTCACTCACTTCTCACTAATATTACTAAACACTTTGTACTTTACTGTGTCATTTCATAGAATGAAAGCTTACCTCACTGTTTAGGAAACAGTACAGGATGGCCACCACCAGACCCTGAAAAAAAGCAACAGTAATCTTAACAAAAATGACAAACATCAGAATAATTCAACATCAACGACATAGTAGTAGATGTGTGGGTGGAGGGACTAATAATACGGCACCTGAAAGGATCCGAGGGCAAGGTCGAAGAATATTTTATAATCTTCTGCAATGGATTCACTGAGAGTAATGAAGACCACATAGTGGATCCCAAACAGTGGGATCAGCAGGAGAGTGGATTTGGCCAACCTCCTAAAGAGAAAAACAGTAATGAACAGATATTTGTTGTTAACCTGTAACAGATCTAGTGTTTTGTATTTGTGTTGTATATGAAAGTATATATTTTTGATTTACTGTATAGGGTCAGTTGGCCCAACGTTAGTGTCATTTGGGTTTTATAATCTGTATACATGACACTTTAAATGTGGTTTGCCTGAAAGTCTTAACTGAAAGTCCACTTACTCGCTATATTCTAAGTATTTATCAGTCAAAAAAGGAGGAGATTGAAATTAGAAAAACTGAACAGCAATGTGTGTTTTCAGAGACAATGGGTATCGTAAAACAACATTCATCAGTAATTTCTCATTTCCTATACCTATCCTGTCTCCAGTCGTGGTTTTAGGTCCTGTTTTCTGTGGGTGTTCCAGTTACAACAGGACCAGAGGATTATTAGGGCAGCTCCAAAATGCAGTCAGCTAAAACAGGCACAAATAGTGATAGAACACCAGCGCTGGCATTAGCATGGTGCTCCTCGATTGTCAAACAGCCTTGGTCGAACAGAGCAGTAATACTAATAAAAAACTAATAAAAAATGTTCACACACTCTTCCTGACTCAACAAACACGTTTCTCCAGTGATGATTATGATGCATCGCATAATCAGAACTCATAGAATCCATGTGGATATGAGACATATTGATGCACAAAACCCTTTGGAAGAGAATGGCACAGTATCTGGATTGGATCGGTCAGAATTTGGATACTAGAACCCAAGTGGACCCGTCAGGACCTCTAAAATCTCAGCAGTGGATATCTCAAAACGTGGGCAAATAAAACCAAATACATCTGCATGGCTGAAAAGCGGGAAAATGTTACATTTCCATTACAAATTATGTAAAAAAAAAGCTACTCATGTGGCGTCATATTACCCCTCCAACTACTATAAAAGACGATCAAATCCTTCCTCACAGTATCACTCTCCAGCTGTCAAATCTGATCAGCCCTACACCGAACTAAACTACACTGTGCTGACACTGAATATTCCTGTACACTAACAGGAGATTCTTCTGTGGAATAAGACGAGCACGTCCAGGCTTTTCATCACCTCTCGCCTCAGAATCTCGGATCCCTGCAGGATACGAGAATACCTGACAACTCAGCACAGCTCAGATTTTCCTTAAAAATGCCCGAAGATTAAAAACACCGCCTCTGACTGGGCAAGACTCGAGCAGACACTGAATCGTGCAAGAATGTGCCGCTCCACGGAGGTTTCACGCCCCACTCTCCATTTCTCAAAGGCTGCCGCATGAAACGCTGTCTTGTTGCATGAGCGTTACCACCACTCTTATCTCTCCAGACAGCAAACACAGAGGGGATGAAAAATGTTCTGGGCGTCTCAGATTATCAGTTTTTTATATTTTAAGGCATTTGGCTGACTCCTTTTATCCCCAGTAGCTTACACTGACTGAGCAGGTGTAGTTTCTGCTTAATGACACATAAATGTTGACACAATCTGTCAACTTTTATTAAAAGTTGAAGCTGAAAAAACTGGTTTGTAGAACGTAACCAAGATAGGATTTTTTGTATCTGTGTAGCTTTTTTGCTGCTCAAAAATCATTTAATCTGTGGCCCTTTGTGAGATACCTGTATTGTGATTGGTTGTTGCCGCCCACGTCAGGACACCTCAGCTTCTGGACCAAGATCCGAATGATGCTGATGAACAGGATGAAGTTCACCTTGGGGACAGGGAGGAAATAACAGAAATATTAGAACACCCACAAGGGGAGATTTTATTTTGGCTTGTTTTTCTTCCACCCACAGTAAGCAATGAATGGAAAGTTAAGACAATAAGAGTCTCAGTGAGTGAGTGATCCATCCAGTGATGAGTGGATAGACTGACGTTAAGCCTTTCTCTGGCGCATCTTTGCTTCCCTTTCAGGCTTTACAAATGTGTGTGTTACAGTTGAGTGAAATTACCTTATATATGATTTTTGGGGCATTTGCTAATGAATCATATTGGCAAAAATTATATTTTGCCAGTTCGCTAAAAGGGGATTGTTCGATCGTATCTTAGCAATAAGCATAACAAGGCCATGGCATTGCTCTGTCAAGCTTTTTTGTCACATGCCAAAGTGGTGTGTAAGGGGGGCCGCAGTACGACAAAATGGTTCTTTGGAGAGGACATGACTTATCATTTTTCCCTCTTAAAAACCCAAAAACAACTAACTTAAGTCAGCAAGCTATCCTGTGTTATGTCACGCAGTTTACAAGGATATCAAAAGATTAAGCCTCCTGTAGCACAAATACTTTCTCCTCTCTTTCATACAGCTAATTGTTAGCTTACTAACAGCTGGCCTTCTTTGGTCTTTCTTCTGTCTATAAAGGACTGATTGTTAGCACCTCTGTCCTTGTTTACTGTTACAGCTGGAACGATTAAATCAATTAATCAATTAGTTGTCATCTATTAAATTAATAAGCCAACTATTTTATTAAGCAATTGATCAATTCATTTCCAAAATTCTCTGGATTTCATTCAGCTTCTCAAATGTGAATATCTTCTGGTTTCTTTAGTCCTTAGTAAACTGAATGTCTTTGGGTTATTTAATAATTATTAGTTGCAGCCCCAATACTTACATCATTCATTTTTCCATTTGGAAGCACCTAAACCGGCAAACATGTGAAACACCTGCAGACAAACAGGAGGTAATGAACCTCAACCTACCATAATGGAGAATCCAATTGGTCCATTGATCACCCAGTTGGGTATGGGGTTGTCGTTTGTCTCCCAGCATCTGAGGGAAAACATAAATAACCATAATGTAACTATTATAGTAAACTTATCTGTAAAACAAAGCAGCCTCAGAACAGTGCGGACGGCTCGAAGCAGAGCGAGAGCGAGGTCGCTAACATATTTTCAGCTGATCCAGACCTTAAGCCTTGATGTGAAAAACGAGTTTGCCAGTTTGAATCTGGCCAAGAGCTTCTTTTTCAATGTCTTAACTCAAGTCTCATATCCTTCAGGGCAAGTCTAAGCCACAAATCCATCCATTCATTTTAGGCCACTTATCCAGGCATCCTCAACCATGTCCTCCAGTCCTCCAGATCAGATTAGGTGGAGTAATCCCTCCCTGAATACTACAAAAATCACACTCAATTATCTCAAGGTCTAGCTTTTTCTGGAGCTTTCAACTGCATCTCAGGCAGTTTGGTCCAGAACAAGCGTTGAGGTATTTCGTCAAGCTACTATTTTCCCAGGTCAGGAGTAAAACTTCCAGGCTCGAGCTTCATTATCATTCTCCGCAGTCTCCTCACACTGTGGAGCGCTATCCTTGCTGTCCTTTATTATCAAGCTGCTGCTCTGTAATTGTTGTTGCAGAGTTGTTTCACAAAGTCTTTTTAAGAATACGCCCACTCAGTACAACTCGCTCAATAATGAGCTGCTGTGTCAGCTGTAATGATGTGCAACAGAAGCCGAACAGAACCGTGGCACCGGGGCTCATAATGATGACTACTCAATGCAAATCCCACCGGCTGACTAATTCAATTAAGTACTCTTTGACACGTGGGATATTTGTGTTATTATTCTGGAAACTGAGCCACATTCCCATATGGTTATTGTCTTCTGACAGAACCAAATCGATAAAATGTAATTTGCTGTAGACGTCTGCTGTCCTGTTGAATAGAAATGTGTGCTACTGCCTCATCTAATTTAAATTCCACGTGTCCTATCTCATAATAAAGGAGAAAATAATAAAGAGATTGAAAGAGTGTGTGACGTATGTTGATTTATCCCCTTAACACTTAGCAAATAACAGATGCATGCATATAATGTAATATACAAGTTAATGTATGAATAATAAAATCACTGTATGATGAATACGAATGTTTGGTTCATGATTGATTGGCGGCACTCACCCTGTGTCCTCCAGATAAATCCTCGTCATCACCCACGCAAAGACAAACACGGTCGGGATTCCTGCAAAATGCCACGAGGAAATCATTGATGTAATGAATGTAAAAGATTACCTATCTGTTTATTGATTAAATACTATATCAAAATTAAAATGTATCAACATAATTTGCACACTTATTACAACGGCATTAGATACAAGAAACTAGCATGTTGTTTCTAACAAAAAATTGACATTAAAGCTTGAATTCTCTCTTTCAACTTAAGTCTTGACTCTAACCCTAGTATCAAAATATAAAGATGATACAACAGAACTCCACAATAAGCTGATAGATACGTGAAATGCTTTAGCAAATACACTGTTTGTGTCCATCTGATGAATCCAATATTTAATCTCCTTCTAGCCCTGGTTTGGTCTTGGATAAAATATCCAGCTCTTTAGCTGCTCCACTTTCTCCACCGGATAAAAATTAGGAATTGTGCCTTTAAATGAAAACTTTATGCTAAAAGAGGCTGAGCTAAAAAAAAAAAAATCAGCCAAACTTCTAGCTTACCCCAGCCGATGAACATGTAGACGATAAAGTGTCTGTTCTCAGAGAAGATGACGACGAGCAGAGTGTGGAGGTACAGACCCTCCACCAGCAGCCAGAAGAAGTTGGCCATGATGAAGTACTGGAAAAACACCAGGCTGGCTTTACATCCCACCTAAAAACACATACAAAGGTCAAAGATGTTGACTAGGTTATGGACTTTGTATCTAAATATTAAAATGTTAAATGTCACAAAACTATCAGCAATTATGTGACAATGTTAGCAGTGACACAGAATTAACCTTTAAGTCATTTTCTCCTATCAGCCTATAGTGCACATGCTATTGTTCGTCCTTGCAGGGATGTACATGACCAGAGTGTTGATACAGACTCTTACATCCACAGAGACACTGAGGGTTAATCAGGCAATTATGTGGGTATATACCCCCCTCCCCTTTCCATTGGGGCAATCAGTGGGTTCACCAGGAGGATAAGCTTTAATTTGTAGATCACAATGTTACAATAAATGAGTAGATGGGAGTATAAAGGTCAGAGCGCCCGGACAGTATTCCTTCAATAATTATATTCTAATATGAGAGCAAATGAGGGCAAGTAGTGGAGGAAGAGTTAGCGAAATACCCAGGGTTCAGAGCATTAAAAGTTTTTATCATAGTAGTATCAAAGGCTGTTAAGTACTAAAAGTTGTCAGTGAGATTCTTTTTTGTGTTTTTCTTCATCTATATCATTTTTCTTGGGCCCTTTTTATGCCTTTGCTCGACAGTGACAGTAAAGAGATGACAGGAAACAAAGGACCCCGGCTGGATTCAAACCGTTTGCAGTTCATAGTTGCCATCTTAACCCCAAAGCCACAGGGCCGATCCATTCTCAGACTAGAAGAGTGCAGATCTCCACCAAGCGACAGATTACCTACTGTACTTTTGTGTAAGTTATAGTTCAGGTTTTCAATAAAACAGTCAATAAAATCTTTTTTCAAGGTTGTGAAACGACGCAACCGCAAGAGGTCCTTGAGCATATGATCATAAATGTCCACGAGAAATATGGGGTTGATTGGTTCGTCTAGTACGTGAGATCAGCTGTGGACAGATACACACAATATATCAGTCTCATAATGGAAGCATCACACTGGAACTCAGCGAGGACAGAGGTGGCGAACTCACCAGCGACGGCTGGTTGGAGCACTGCGAGGTTCGGTTGAAGAGGATATCGTCTTTCACCAACACGGCCACGGCTCTCAGGATGAAGGAGAAGAAGAGGTTGAGGTGGATGTAGTTCCTGGTGCAGTGGAGCTTCCTGCATAGATGTTACAGAGATACACAATGAACAGATTATAGAAAATTAACTACAACAGTTTAAGATTGAAAAGTTCCTTCTTTAGACTGAAGTTGGGTTATTTTTGTGCCAATATTAACTATTTCACACTTAAACATGTTTGTAGAGCTGTAAACTCAATCACTGGACAATTACGCTTTGAGTGGGAGTCATTTTCAGATGTACACCGTTTGATCAATCGTAGGGGTTTATGCTAGTTTTCGCTGATACTCTACTTAGTATTTTGGATCAGTGGTTCAGACTTGCACTTTTAACGGCTGTAGAAGCACCACCGGACTTGATCCCATGTAGTGACAGTCCCCCCCATAGACACATAAACATACAGGAGAGCTTCTCTGAACCGTTAGCTACGACACAGGTAGCACACGAATGTGCTTCTAGTGAATGTAAAAGCTCCAGCGGACTCTCTGTGTTTGCTGTGTTAGCTCCCAGTCTGAACCATTCAAGAGTAGAACCGTTTTAAAGACTCGAGTCTGGCATTGTGGTCATCGCCATGTATGTACCGATCAGCACAATATGACCAACTGGGCACCCTGGTGGTCATAATAAAGAAATATATATACATAAAAGTGAAAATATAATGAGTTTTCATTCAGGGATAAGAGCTATAAGAAGTGCTATATGAATAAAGATTGACTATGGATAGTTTTGATACCCAGGAGGAGAGGATTAACCATCATCAAACACATGTACAGTGATAATGTTAATTAATGGAGTCATTAAAAGAAAAAAGAAACCTCTTACTCAACCTCTAAAGTGTTTGATATAATGAGCCATAAAATAAAGTTTTTTCATGTCTCTGGATTCTGAAATCTTCTCACAAACGTGATTTATGCGTATTTACTACGTTCCAGCTCTGGTCAAACCTCCAGTGGCTTTTTAAAACTAATCCTAGCAGCAAAATGAAGAAAAAGGTGAAAAAAAGCTCCAATAAACATAATTTAAATTAACAAACAGAATAAAACTAAATCCAATTAATGCGTAAACTGAGCACGCACACAAACACATCCTTTCACAATTAATGATAAAGCTGTGAAATTGCCAGCGCTTGTTCATTTAAAACCAAATTAAACTGACAGTTTTTCCTCAGACTCTGCTGACGCGTCAATCAGCACATGAAGAAACAAACACCAGAAATAAAGACCTCCAAACTGAGCTTGAAATTACCACCACCCACTCTTCTGCTATCAGCCTTTTCTTTTTTCTTTTAAGGTTTTGTATCTTGAAGACAAGCACTACTGAGGTTTTATCTCGTGTGGTAATGTTGTAACATTTGGTCTTACCGGAACAGACAGAGGATGGCGCTCCCTGTGGTGAGGGCGATCAAAGATAGACTGTGACCCAGAGTGTACAACGTCTGCACGACCACGTAGAAGACCAGCTGCAGACACACAGAGAGAGAAGAGGAGCAGGGTTATTATTATATTCTAATTATCTGAATCATGACAGCAACTCGAGCTGTTGCAAGTTGGTGGTTCGCTCGAGCACTTTGGTCCAGAGGAAGATATCTCCGAACTTACAGAGCTTTGGATGTGGTGTAAAGTTAACGAATCAGCAGGGACTGAAGCTGTACTGTACGCTGGTCAGATAAAGAGGAGCACCCAGAGTGTTAGCAGCTGTCTTTTCATATTGAGCTGACTCTATTTCTTCAGATTAATATTGTTAGGTTAGCACATTCAGTACATTTATCTTTTCTATCCTTTTTTTATGCTGTACACTGTAAAAAAAAATGAATCTAAAGAAAGTAAAAAATCTTATTCTTTGTATAAAAAGACAAATAATCTTGTCAATTAGAAAAGAAATCTCGTTTGAGTAACATATATCTTTGTCTTAATAAGATTTACCAGCTAATATTGAGCTTGATTTAGTTACAACAATGTTTTCATAATATCCCAGAAGGGGAACAAGATCATTCTCCTTATTTTAAGAGTAGGACCATTCACACAACTTCTCAGTTTAAGAGAAAGTTGTCTGGTCCCAGTGATAGAAATGAAGCAGCTGTTTAGTTTTTCATTGTTTAAATACTTTTTTTTTTTTTAAAAAGATGTTTCTGATGCTTTCATTTAAGACAAAGTCAGGCATATTTTTACTATGTTTGAATAAATTGTGTCTTATTGTAAGATTAAAGTACATATTCTTAAATTTAGCTCAATAAAGTGACCAAAATACTTATTTTAAGAAAGTTTTTATTGCTTCTAATGAGCACAACTTTCTTATGTTTTTGCCATTTTTTGTAATTTTAAGGCCCATTACAGTCTTTCAGTGGATAGATTTTTATGCTGGTTTTATGAATTTTGGCTTTTGTAGTGCCATACAATTTGCACAAACATTCATGTTCCCCCATCATCATGTCCAAATTTGAATACTTTGGTTTCAGGGGGTGGCAAGAAATTGGCCATTATCCTTTCCTATTCCACTTCTCCTTCAGAGGCTGTAGTGGGCTCGGGTTTAAAGCTAGAGTGAAGTGAACTGGTATCATATGAAACTTCCAACCATGTCACGCTAGCATGTTGGGAAGAACGCTCCAAAGTTAGGCTAAAATTTGGCATTGGAAAAACTGGTGTGGCCCTTTTCAAAGGGATCCCTTGACCTCTGACCTCTGAAAATTGGATCTACGGGTACCCACACGTCTCCCCTTTGCAGACAAGCCCACAATCCCATGCAAACAAATTTTTTTGCATATGGTATACAGTAAATGTGTTATTTTTGCAGAGTGTATTTGAATATTTCCTAAAATAACAGACAAAAAAGTCTGCAAGCTTTAAACCTTTACATAAGATGTTGTTCAGCAGCACTAAAAGTCAACTGACAAAGAGAGTGAACTCAGACTCCAACCAGTCTGATAAACAGGATCCTCAGAAGTGGTTTACAGTTAAAACTTTGTTGTCCTCCCACTCTCTACCTCCAAACAAAAGATTCCTCCCCACAGCACCCATAACACCATGCAAACTGCTCAAATATATAAACCTTGGAGGCAACATTACACCGGAATGTAATCTGCTGTTAAACAATACAAGCAAGAGAGGGCTCTCCACACCCGCGCTGTTGATGTTTGCATGTGTTTCTGTTGTGCCTCATGATGTGTATAATTTTTTTTTAGTTTTCCCTCCACAGCAGAGTTATTATCCAGCTAATCCTACTAGTTCTTTCTGGAAGGACGCTGTAAAAAACGCGGCAACTCTGAAACCAAAAAAAATCTGAATCAAAGCTCTTGTTGGTCAGCATCGTTGTGTTTTTGTTGTTATTGTTATCGGTTACAGCTGCGGGTCTGGCGATATTTGCTGAATTCACTGCCAGGAAAGCTTACTGATTTGAGCTGAAGTAAACTGAGTGGAGAGAGAGAGAGAGACAGAGAGAGGACAGCACAATGGCCAATTCAGCAGTGCCATTCGTGCCCCAAAACGAGCCAAGCAAGTGAGCAGGAGGAAGCTGCAGTTACACAACAGCAATGAGCCAAAAACCAGGAGCGCACAGAGGTCGTCCACGTGAGGACAAAGACACGGAAACCTCTGAATGAAGACAGACACCGCAGCACTGATTCAAGGACCACAGACATCTCGTTATATGGATCTGGATTCAGTTCAATAATAAACAATATCTTTAAGCACTTTGCTTTGAATTGTTTTTTTACCATTATACCGCACATCTACGAGAATAATCCTTTGACAAACGTCTGCAGATGCAAACTCTTCATATAATGTGGCTGCATAATAAGGCATCACAATAAAACAGCACCTTTTTTCCAGGATTTGTTCTACTTTCGTCTGGTAAAATAATACGTTGAGGCAGCTCAGGAAGCAGAGAGGAATCATTGTGAAGGGAAATAATGACACAATGACATATCAGCAGAGGTAGTTTGTTTTGAATCATCTCTCATTACATACAGCCCATGTTAAGAATGCTAACAGGCTCATAATAACTCGCTGATGTGTTGTTGAAGTTGTTGGTAATGTTCTGCAGGTAAACCAAAGTATTGGGACAAATCTGATGAAGTTCGTCCAATGGTTGCCGAGACATTTCACTCAATAATGTGAACCTGCTGGTGGCCCTAAAGCAAACATCATTCTGTGGGGACCATGAATGTCAAATGTCAGTGAAATCTGTGTTCAATCTATGGTTCCCAAACCTTTTCCTTAAGGGATCCCTGTTCTATTACTGAGTAATCTAACAACCTCTGATTAATTATGACAGTTAACCCAAAGAGTGACTGCAGGAGGTTTGTGTAAGAGATACATTTTTCTGTTTTTTCTAGTTTTTTTTTTTACATATTCAGTGTTTACTTCCCCCTGAAATGTCGTCATTGTTCTTTTAGCTCTTTGATTGTTTTAATTATTTTTCCAAAGCAGGACGAGGCTGTTTTTGATGAAATTGAAGGCTCTGTGGATACAGCTTGTGTTCAGGTCTTCACCATTTTCTCTTTACTTTATGTCTTAAAAATAAAATAAACTTTAAAAATGTCTTCACAGAAATGAATGAAATGCTGAGATATATAGGCCTCCTACTGAGTATGGTTTTCATACACCCCTCAGAAGACCTTACAACACCCCATGAAGCTTTGGGAACCCCTGGTAGGTTGGGAACCACTGAAATAGACTGAAACTGCCAACCCAAGAGCTACTCCGCTTGCTCATTACTGTCCCAGGAAGTTAGATTACAACATGAAATAATAACAGACATCTGAAAGTCCTCCTCCACTCAGAAATCACTGTGTGCAGAGTTTGACTCTAGAAGGATGTTTTCACATTCATCTGCTGAAAGTGGAAAGTTTCTCTGTGCTCATTGAAAATCTGATTTTAAGGGGCGGGGCCTACCAGCATGATTTGTGACATCACA
>NW_023339796.1:2016461-2020322 GCF_004916995.1 Morone saxatilis | reverse complement strand
TATGCTATACATGCACGACATACAGCACAGATGAAATTTCAGTCCTCTCGGACCCACAGTGAACACAAGCTACATTTACATAAACAGCCTGGACTTGCATTCAAAAGGTTAAAACAACCAAAGAGATGATAGAACAAAAAAAGAAGCCTATTAAGTGTGTTTGATTGTTAGAAAAAAAATACATAATACAGACAGAGAATTGTATAATAAGTTCCCATAAATATCAGGAAAACCCATCTCTGATTCAATATTCACAGGAAATAAAAAACAACCTTCCAAATCGCTCATACTCAACTTCCTGCAGTTATTGTGGTCATTATTTTGAGTTAATTGGTTTTCCTGCATTAAATATAACATGAAATATCCATAAAATGTGTCACTTAGTCACTTTACTCAATGATTGAAAAGGGGTAGAAAAGGGAAATAGGTTGGGAACCACTGGTTTATACTACAGCACAAAGAAAAACAACATAATTGGAAATAAACTAAATGACAGAAGAATCAACAGAAGCGCAAATGTGTTAAATATACAGAACTTTACACAAACATAAGATAATATGTTCCTTTATTGATCTCCTGTAGGGGAAATTCAAATTGGTACAGAGGAACATACTGCAAGCAGTAAACAGGTAATACAATAAAATAAAATATAATAAAACACAAAATAGCAACATGACATCTTAAATGCATCTTGTTCCTGTACATGTTCATATCGGAGGAATGACAAATACTCTGCTTCCCAAACTGCTGCAGACGAGAGCGCTTTGACTACACATGCAGGCAGAAATCCTTTTTATTTACTGTACTGATGTTTCTGGTTGCATGTTGTTGCATCTGTAGCGCGTGCAATCCCTCCCCTAAGACACAATGTTTGATTAAGAAACCCACAAAACTCCACTTTAAAAATGTGTTTTCCTTCTTGTTCCTTCACTCTGACACTGTAAAACCTCAGTTCATCTCAAATCGTATCAAGTATTTATTGTTGAGGTAAATAAAGTTAATTGTACCAATTCCCTTCAGTTAATGGAACTTAAAACTAGTGAGTATATTGCACTCATATGCAGCATTTCTCCAAACTTATTTAAAATGTGTTAATTATCTGAATTAAGTAAGCCTACCTTTAATGCACCTTCTTTATACAAATGTTACCACTTACATTAATGAGACAGCCTCACATCGGTATTTGATGGTCTGGGAATGAGACTCAACAATCAACTATCTGCAAGCCTCAAACCCAAAGCGTCTTTCTAGCTTTCTCAGCTCTGATTGATTGTTTTCATCTGGGCCCAGTGGATTCTTATAAATGTCATTAGAGGTGCTAGAATGAGTCAGAGGAACCTGATTTACAGATTATCTGTCTCATAAAAGTTTCAGGAAATATGACAAAGTTATATTCATAAAAGTTACCTACTGCAGCTTTAATTCAAAAATTTTTTACAGTCTGCTGTAGAAACTCAATTTTGCTTCCAAACATGTTGTGATAAATTGTTGAGAAATGTTTCTGTGCATTGCATATAAAGTATATAATACATTAGTTTCCCACTTCTTAAACTCTGCCGAGCCGGCTGCAGAAGCTCTCTGTTTGTTGATAAGGAATAATTCTGCACATTATCTGACTTAATAGCTGTTATTTTCCTCCCACTGTCACATTATGTTGTGTAATTTCTAGAATCTACATGCCTCTTGCACACCAAAGCCCATTTTAGTGCTCAGACATGCTGAATACGTACAATGCTTTATTTTTCTGGTACAGATGGACATTTCTGTCATTCACAGGTTTCTTTGATGTAGAAGTATGGCCTTAGACTGGTATGCCGCCACAACGCTTTGACATCTCGAGCGCGGAAATCAAACATGTAACACCTTTTTGTCTGAGGAAGCAAGATAACAGGATACACACACACACACACACACACACATACACACACAGAGACAGACACACACACATAGAAGGCATTTATTGGCAGATTTCAATCTCTCTTTCTGTTTCCAACAGGAAATTATCTGTTCTCTTCATGCCAGGAAGTTTTCTCAACAACAAAACACTTTCCCTCTTTTCATCCTCCAACACTTACAATATAATGAGCCTCAGATCTGACGCAAACCTCGTTCAAAGCACAAAAGCCTTATTGCGTCACATTCGTGTTGAAACACACGAGACACATATTTCATGTCCCGATGAAGCCTCTGAGAGGAAAAGCTCTAAAAACTGCTCCTGCTTTATTCAACAGCCGTTTTCCATCCTCTGATTTCTGCTTCATTTCACACTTGTGCACAAAAACCTGAACATATTTTTTAATCAGTTTAGTCAAACCTCAGAGGGACGTGTAATTCCAAACAGCAATCAGTTAAACTAATCAGTCAATGACATGTTAACAGACAGATTTGGGACATTTTGAATCAGAATGAGGAAGAAAATCAGGATGGAAACTGTAACGTTTGTTTTTTTAGGGAACTTACAGTTATATTTTAATTATTGGTGATGTAATTCCAGTTTGTTCAACACAGCAACACGTCGTAAAAAAAACTCACTTGCGGTTGCTTTTTGTCGCCGGAGCAACCTTTTTCGGTGGAGGCAAATTCTAGGCCCGAGGGGGTAATACATTAACGACCTAACGCCGTTATTGAGGGCGGCGTGTGCGTTTATGTGAATTGCCGAAAGCGTTTGTGTTTTCGTCCGTACTCTCCGGCTTCTCCGCGATACTTCCTAGTTACGCAATCTGACGCGGGACGGTAGTCCCAAAAGTTGAAAGGTTGGTTTCGCCGGGGACCGCAAGAGGGTTGCCCTCCACCATTTTCAACGCGGAACAGGCCATTTAACCATCCAAATGAATGTTCGTAAACGGGTTTTGATCTAAGGGCTGGAAAAAGTTGGCAAAGGGTTCCCCCTTTAAGTCACAGATGTGACTTAATAGCACCGGTTAACCAATAAATTAGTTACTTTTAACTCAAATCAATATTTTGTTCAATGTTTAATGATAGGCTAAAGATAAAGATGTTCATCTCAGAATCTGTTGTGTTTGTCAAAAATATTCTTGGATCATGTTTAGGAGTTGTGTTAGATGCTGATGATCTCGTCTGTATTTGGTATTGAAGTGGCTTTTTTGTTCTGCTGAAAGCACAAAATGGCAGGTGGGTACGTTTGATAGCTTGCTCGTTTGTAGATGTTAACTTAGATTCATTTTATCTGAAAGGAGCTCACTGTACCATCGAAGTTTCTAGTTGTATCACGAAAAGATGCTCAAACAACAATACAGCAGGTTCGATACTACGAAGCAGGAGAGATGTACTACAAGGATGCGCAAGGGCTAGCCCAACTGTCAGCAGAAAAAGTACGTCAAACCGGCTCACGCTGCCGTCCGCTGATGTGCTCTGACTCAGCTTTCTCTTCTCCATAGAAAGCGGAATCTGTGACCGGTATCGGGCCGGAGGGTGCGGTGACACCATTACCATGGGCAGTGGCAGAACGTATGCCCCCAAGTCACGACCGGGACCTCGGAAGCGAAACCAAAGGGGTGCCGAGCAGAGTCTGAGTTGTGCTGTAGGGGCAAAAAAGTCAGCTTGTCCTCGGATCTGCTTTTAAAATGGACAGCAAATGCAACGAGGCCAGCTTACGTCGTCAGGCGTTCTCAGTTATCGGCGTGGAATTATTTACCCTGTTTCTTACTGTTTTATTCTAGGCAGTGTCAGGGTTTGTAGAGATGACGTTTTGAAAAAGATCCGCGCGTCCGCATGTGAATTGCATGAATACAAAAGTCGTTCTTGGAACAAAATGGTGGTCCTTTTTCCCCACATTAAAATCGTCTACAATAGCGGGAATGCTACCTGCTTCAACCTAGATTAAAAATGTCCATTTTCATG
>NW_023339796.1:2011981-2016361 GCF_004916995.1 Morone saxatilis | reverse complement strand
TCCTAGAACAGAGCCATACCGCCAAATGTAATATTCTGCTTTGGAATAAAAGTTATTTTCACAAAAGTGGTCCTGACCGAACCTTCTAGTTTCGGTCGCATTCGTTGACATTGGCAACAAACCCTCTTCCCGGTGTCACAGCGGGGTAAACACAGCTGAAGCTACGAGGACTTTTTAATGATGATTTATGATTCAATGATTTATAAGTGTCCCCGAAATGGTACTAGAGGGACAGGGCTGCTTATAAGGAAGGGAAAAAAGGGGGCAAGTATTTCAGGGCCCAGCCACTAGGGGGAAATAATCACGTTACTTAGGAGAGGGGACGACCCATTCACTAGACCTTTTAGGGGCCACCGACAGTGTTACAAAGGGCCACTGATCAAGCTGCAGTATTTGACACCTGATTCATACTTCTACATAGACTCAACGGCGTAGCTTCACATGCACCTCCCCAGATATTTGACCACACATCTCAGCAACGCTGACCGCAACAACTGTGATTGGTCGGCTCGGTGTGTGCGCGCGTTGTCTGAGAATGGGAAGCGATTCGTGAAAAACCCAGATGGGTTAATAATGCTGTTAACAATCCCTCTTCAAACACACACACACACACACATACACACATCTGGCCTCACACACACACAAACAAACAAGGGACGCTGCCTCGATGAATGACATGTTCTTGTCTGTCTTGTATTCCCTCGTCCTTTCGTTTCACAGGCGGCGGGGAGAAAAACTAAATGAGGAACAGTCAAAACTCAACACAGTGGCAGAGAAACGCACCACCAACTGTCATTTTGTCAGTGTTTTTTGCAGAGAAAAGCAGACACAGGTATAAACGCTCATACCAGCGTGGGTAGAGCGAGGCACAACTATAAATCAAGCCATCAAATTGTTGAGATATCTTGCATTTTGTCACACATTGTTGTTTAAGATAAAGTTCTTCAGTAGCATGGAGTGGTACTCAGAACCCTGCATGGTAAAGTGAAGCTCAGTAACACTTAAATGAGTCCTCTGTCCAGTAGGCAGCGAGCTCCCGGGGGACATTTTCTGGGTGTCCCAAAGCTACAATCGCTGCAGTGCACTGGAAGTTCATCTCCCTTGGAAATTCCCAGAGTTCACTGTAGAAAACACGGAGCGTCTCTTGTTCACTGACTGGAAGTAACGTCACCACACTTCTGCCTCACTACGCTTAACAAACCCTCTTCCCAGTGTCACAGCGGGGTAAACACAGCCGAGGTGAAGAGAAGCTTTTAATGGGGAACAGTGATTTATATGAAGGTGTGCCAGTTAACAAGAAGTGATGTTAATACTGTTGTTAATGCTGCTATAAACTGTGCTCACCCAGATGTCTGTGGAAAATCCCACAGGAAGCAGAGCCAAAAGACCAGACTTAATTTATAAATCTAAATATCGTAGCAGTTTATGCTCAACTTCTTACAAACCTTCCTACAGCACTGAGGGGGAAAGGTTCGTGAGATTTAAATTCTGGAAACATTTTAAAAGACTGTACATTTTAACTTCTCTTTGAACAATTTTAAAAGAAATGTAATGTTCCTGAACATGGCAGCATGTCTCCTGGATAATTAAACAATACTTTGATTAGGTGGACTTATTTTTCAGTCTGTAGCGGGTGTACACACGTCTGTAGTGTTCTGCAAGCTGATTTTTATTAAATCAATGAATCAAACTTTATTTGTATAGCACCTTTTTATATAGTTTAGTGCTTCACAGATGACTGACAAAATAATAATATGGAGTAAAAAGTAAATAAGTTAGATTTAAAAATACAGTACAATGATAAATGTGACAATAAAATACAATACAATGGATTTTAGAGGTATAAAGATAGCGTTTAATACTAAAAACTAAATAAGAGAAATTAAGAAATAAAATCCATAAGAATTATTTAAATTGCTGCTCTCATATCCTTCTGCAGAGCGCAAAAACTAAAAGCTGCCTCGCCAAAAGGTTTTTGTTCTGCACTTCGGAACTACTAACAGGGCTCGTGGCAGAGGATCTGAGAGGCTGCGGTTCATTCACTGTGAGCATGTCTGATATATATACCGCTGCTTTAAAACCATGTCAAACAATTTTTAAATCAATTGGATTACTGACGTACAACCAATGTAAGGACTTTAAAATTGGCGTAATGTGTTCTCTCTTTCTGCTCCTGGTCAGCACTCTGAATCAGCTGCAGCCGATTGGTGACTTTATGGGGTCGACCAGAAAGGAATGAATTACTGTAATCCAGCCTTCTTGAGACAAAAGCATTCATTAGTTTCTCTCTGTCACTCAGAGAGAGAAATGGTCACACTTTTGCAATATTTTTGAGGTGATAAAAGCAGATTTAGGATGGCAAAGGCATATCTAAGAGTGAATGGAATAAGGAATATTTTACTCAAAATTCACAGTTACGTAGTTGTCTCACCCGTCTGTTGGCCAGTATTGATTGCAAAATCTGTACCTCTTCTGTGGCTGACGTTAGTTTCATAATAATCCTTACTGCCTGAGGTCCATCAGCAGCAAAGTGCCAATTTGCAAATACTACCAGCCCAGTTTTGCAGTCTTATATGTCAGTGTTTTAATAACTTTTTTTTACAAACTGGGGACAAATACCAGCAACGTCCCGCCACCTATGTGCTGAATACTTTTTTTAGATATAAAGAAAGTCGCTGGGAGACATAAAGCCAATCAATGCCTCTGACCCAGTACAGAATCACTGACTGCAAAACCAAAAAAAGAGAGCAAAACGAGAGAGAGGGGAGTGTGCACAGGAGAACTGTCAGAGAGAGAGAGAGGTCAACCCTCTCAACGGGACTTTATTTCACAAGCAGACTAAAAACAGTCCGGTCATTTAAAGGTAGCCGATTTACTGAACTGCCCCGGACATCATGCATGAACGAAGAGATCAAAACTTTCACCTGCTCTCATGCTGCAATGCATTCTGTACACTATGTCCTCATAAAACAAATAACACATAAAGTTAACCTATATATAGTTTATAGTTTCAATTTTATTGGCCCCACAAGAATATCCTGCCTATAGGGCCCCTCGAGAGTCATCCGACACTGACCCAGAATGTGAAAGTGAATGCATTTAAACTAATAACAGAAACCAGATACAGCATTTATTTGTAGCTTCTTTGGCTCCATTATTGGCAAACAGCTCAATGATAGATTGTATCTTAAAAGGATCCACCTCAGTAGTCCAGAGGCCTTCAACTTTTCATCAAAGAACCAGATATTTTCTAAAAAAGTTAAGGCCTTGATTGCCATCATCTATGAAGGAAATCAAAAGACCCTTGGATGTCCAAAACATCATCTTTCATTTCCCACCTAACTCGAGGAAGAAAGGTGTTCATGGAAGGTAATTATCACATCCTGCCTAGGCACATTCAGGCAGTGTTGTATAATAATCAGTGCCTGAAACCTTGTTCATTGCATTAGTGATCCACCACCTGCTGAACTACAGTTACTCAAGTGCTTAAATGCAATTTAGAGCTAATTGTATTTTACTTTCCAGCTCCTCCATCCAGTTTGGATTTTACTTGAGTATATCCCAACCTACAGAGACCTCACACATTGGTCTGTGGAATATGGTCGTCACCATGTTGGTTCTCTGCAGCAAGCAAACGTACTGCGAGTCAGGCTGTGCTCATTTATACTTCTACACCACATAAGAGGGAAATATTCTACTTTTTACTGCATCATCTTTATCTGATCTGACAGTTCATTACTGCGAGGTAGCCTCACACAGGTCAGGGGTTGGGAGCAGAGGGATTAGCAATACATCCAACCCTGTTACATTTTATGGCATTTGATGGTAATGAGACAAAATATTGCTGAGTACAACTAAATAAAGTAAAAGCCTTTCAGTTTTTTTACAGTTTAATTGGCTGTGTATTGATTTAGAAAGAATATACAATAATTTGTGCCAAATGTCTCCCTTTGGATATGAGGGAAAATTAATCTCGTTTTTCTCAGCAAACTAAATAAAAACAGTCAGTAACTTCAGGATGTTTAGACCAGTGCTGATGCCACATCTTACATAATGAGTCTTTACTATTTCTGTAAAATGTAGGAACTTTAGTGAGGTTTGGATCCGTCCCAGACAGGAAAGCCTCTGTGTCAGATTTGGCCCCAAATGAGCCACTGGGTGCTTACATAATGGTTGGTCATCGATGTAAATCAGAGCACGTCTCAGAGTATAAATGCAAACTGCCATCTGGTCGCTGGCTGGATTCCATGATGATGGATTCAACAGGGAACCCAATGCTTACCTCTTATCTTATCTTATCTTATCTTATCTTATCTTATCTGGATGTCACTGGAACGACCCAAAACGCTGTAGCACAAATGCCAGGCCTGTATGTGGCGC
>NW_023339796.1:2001179-2011881 GCF_004916995.1 Morone saxatilis | reverse complement strand
TTGCCATCACTGAGTGAATGTGTGTGAAAGGGCGAATGTAGTGTAAAAGCGCTTTGAGTGGTCGGAAGACTAGAAAGGCGCTATACAAGTTCAGGTCCATTCCACATAATCTGTGACTATCAGCTATTCAATTTATGAAAATATCATTTTATATTAATCTTTCTATATTTTAAATTGAAACAAATCAGTAACTCATTATTAATAAATAAATAACTTACCATTTCTGCCGAATACAGTCTTGAGGACTCGCGGACAGGGGATGGTGATGATCTGTCCGATCTCAGCTTGCTCCCAGCACGCTATGCTGTACCATGCTCCTTTGCATCCGGGCTCTGTCAAAACCAAACGTGGCTTCATGAGTACATCTTTACACAGAGACATAAATTAAAGAGACTTTCCTCTCCAGACAAACACTGTTAGTCACAGGCATGGACGATGGACGTCCATGCACAGGTTAATCGCTCCCACTTTGAGTAAAACACATTCAGCTTCACCTGCAGCGTCACATACACACACGGTAAATAAACCAGTGTGTTACTGTGGGTGTTAAATCTGGTCTGCTGTTTGTCAGTGTAAAGCTGGACGTACACTGTACGATTTCAGCCCATTTCTGACACGATCTTTGAGCCGTACAGCTCATTTTAGAGCTTCGGTAGGCACTGTACAGTGTGAGCAGGTAAATTGTGAGCTTTGGCTTTATGCTGCAGACTAATTACTCATACAGTTGGAGCAGGAATTAAACAACATCTCTAAAATCGTAAACTGAACTCTCGACTTCACAGGCCGGAGGACCGTCAGGAGTTTCACTGGGTCTGTAGACGGTGGTGGTGGTGGGTGGCAGCTCCTCTGTGAGCTGTGTGTGTGCTCTTTGATTTACTGAACATCCAACATGAAGCTGCTGATCAAAGCGGAGGAATACTTTGACGTTTGATCGTATGCGGACTTTGTGTCAGGTGTGTTTACATTTGGATACAAAGAGGAGGCCGACTGACTGACTGCAAGGTGATTGGTCAGTTTACGTCCAGATTGCATCACGCTGTCTAGGGATCCAAGCTGACCTTCGGTTACCAGATCAGCAACACGGACCACGACTGATGCTCAGTTGAAAGGTGATTAAACCTCTATACAAACATATACAGCTACACTGTATGTTCATTAGCAAAGGCAGATGCAGTGGTCACTATTTTTAAAACATCTCCATGTTTTTTGTCCCATTTGTTACCAGCTGACAGAAATTTAACTAAATGTGCTGAAAATGTCGGCGAATTGTTTTTCAGTTCGGAGGAAGGAATTATTGTCCTATTATTTCTTCATAATGAGGGAACGGACATTTTTAAACATTTTCTGCACTTGCTTGAATAACAAAAACCTATCTTCAACATGATTTCATGACTTTCTTTTCCACGTTGGTGTAGCTCCAGATAGAAATTAAAAACTTTAAAAATGTTTTTCCAATAAGTAAAGTAATATTTCTTATGTCTTTCAGATTTAGTTTATCTACTTTCTGATATATTTTCCTTAATAATTAACAGCTGCAGCATAATACAAGTCTGAGAGCTTCTCAGTGTGCTTTCAAATGACTAACGAGTGCAATACGCCCTATAATATTCATAATTTGTTGGCAATTTAACATAATTTATATTCAAACTAACTGACAGTCATTGTAATGATTGCTTCCTCCTTAAAAAAAAGGATAACCTTTGATAAGATAATTTCCCTCCATTTTAAGAAAATGTGTTTTTCATTTTTGGATAGTGATTTCGACAGACACACACCTAAAATGAATAAGAGTGTAATTATCCTTTAAGAGATACTTTGAAGAGCAGTGCATTTACAAAGTCACCTAAATTAATTTTGGTCATATATAGTTCAGTAACATTTATCAACTTCTTTTGTGTTTTGTAACTTACAACATAAATCATTGAAAACAAACTTGAAATAACCATTTCTAGAGCCAGTGTTTGGTTTGTCCATTCTGGGCTACTGTAGAAACATGGCAGACGTTTTTTTGTCTTTTTGGCCAATATTTCTTTACATTTTGGTGAATCTTCACCATTAACGACATATTAGCCACCAGTTCCTGTTCACACTGTAATCATGTGCGGACAACAATCATATGGATTACTTTTGATTCTAAAGAAGTCTAAATTTTACGATAACGAGGGAAGATCTGAAGTTAATCTGATTATTTTTTTATATTTATCTCTAATGACTAATGTCTCCAACTAAAAGAAATCATGTTTCTATTTCACTAAAATGCTTTCTCGGTTAGTTGTGGTGACAAATGTTCTGTAATTGCTTGCTTGGATACGTTCAGTGGCAACTTTTGGATTAAATGAATGAAGCACGACATTTATGCGATTGGTTGGGGTGGATGTTGGGCGTTTCCAGTCCAGTCTGTGGTTAAATTAAGGCAATGAAAGCATTTTGATTAAGGTTAGGTAAGATCCTGGTTTTGGTTAAATGTTAATGTCATATCTTGTGCTTTAAGACTTTTTCTGTATTAAACCTGATCTTTCCCAAACCTTAACCAAGCCCTGCTAGTGCCTAAACAGAACCATTAAAGGGAAATAATGCTCCATCATTACAGGCCAATACTGTTATTCTAGATGAAAACAAATGGAATATTTTGTCAGTGAACATTTTACTGATATGTTTACTGTCACCATATTTGAGGTTTGAGGATACATTAATTAACTTAATTTCCTCATTTTGTTAATAGATAACAGGTTTCTGTCAAAATGTGCTTTTGAGGAGAAAAAAACAAAAGTGGACTGAATTGTGAGTAAAACCCCAAATATTACTGCACAGACTCAGCTGCTGTTCACATCATCTGTTCATATCCAAATAATGCATTTGTATTCAGTGACATCCCTGTGAGATACATTAACCCAACAGAGACCTGGATAAAACTGCAGAATAAAATATCTGGAAACACAAACAGCTCATTTACATCAATTAAACATTAAAATAGGAACTGGAAGAAACTATGCATTGTTTAAAACAATCGTACTCCTCACCAAAGATTTTGGATTTGGTGTTTCTGAAGACATACATTGACATTTAGATACTATCAGAGCAGAATACAAGGGAGGAGTGGCCCTGAATGAATACAAAAACTCCTATCCACCCTTTAGAGACAATACAAACAAACTGCCTCCCAGAATAGCTCTCTGAGCTCTTCAGCATGAGCCGTAATGGGTGCAAAAGTGCTGATGGCAAACTGAGTGGTCAACAAGGTTTTTTGGCGATAGATGAACAGAGACAGTGTGCTTGCTGAAATGTAGCCCTCGTCTCCGACAGCCCTGCTGAAAAAACACAGCCAGCCACCGGGGCATCAGACCGTAAAGGAGACCAACAAAAAAACTGCAAGTAAAAGAAACCTATTAGTGTCAAGTTGTAACATAGCCAGAGGAGGTAGGAAAAGAAACAAACCAGCCATTTCTTCTTCCTTTCATTCTTTTTTGCCCCAATTTTGGCTAAAATGTTGTGTTTTACACAAACAGGTTCACAATTGCACAAATTAACATGGAGACAACCTTTGACCCCCCGCCCCCAACCAAACGCTTTACGATTTCCTCAGAGCTCCGTGAAGAAATTATTGCCTGAATATGGGAATCATTATGTTATTGTTTCGTTACAATGAACCATTCAGAGACTGTGGCTCGCCTTCCGTGGAGTCCGCCATGTTTCTACAGTAGCCTAAACCAAATGCTGGCTCCAGATTGGGGCGTTCTCGGCCACTGCAGTTTCTCCTTGGTGCTTGGAAAAGGAGGGTGAAAGGAGGGAGTGGGAGAGCTGCAACTACAGCGGCAGAAGTCACTAAATCCTGCACACTGGAGCTTTAAGTAAGTGTAAAATTACACGCTTGAAAACATACGACCTAAAGAAATCACTTAATTACAGTAACGTGATGGTGTCTCAACACGGATGGTGTCATTACAGCCATCACACTGTGCAATCATTTACTTCATAATGATAAGGTAAAGACAAACAGTGTCAAGCTAAACACTTCATTATCCAGAGCAACTTGTAAAACTCAAGCATTGTTGTTTTGTCGGGATCCACGACCGCTGATGGATTCGCTCTGTGTTACAGAGATCAAACTTGTGACTTTGAGGTGCGAGAAAGGCAGAAGTCTGAGCACCAGCAGAGCTAATCACCAGCATCTCCTGTCACTTTCCACTGCAGGTTTTGAAAAGATCACAATAACAACAAGAAAATCTCATGCTTCTTCCTTCAAACAACAAAATGACATCGGATGCAGGGACAGACAGCTGTGATTACTCCATGAAAGCTCCATTCTGTTGCCTCCTGCTCTCTGTGATCACCTGCGCTGCTTTAACACTACAAACCCAATGCATTTATCAGGTTTTGCTCTGTTGTCACTCACTTTATTTCCAAGCACCAGTCACCACATACATTGTTGTTTTCAGAAAAAGTTGAGCTGTACATGTGAAAAAACAAGTTTATTCCTGTGTGTACTTACGTAGGTTTGTAATACACAATAAATATTGTGTATGAAAGGACAAAATTGTCACAGAAGCGTACAGTATGCCTTCTCCGAGGCATCAGGAAATGTGCAGCTATCTCTGCCTTGGTAGCATCGAGGGAAGGTGATACGAGTTAAATTCGGGAACTTTTTCCATGCATGACTCAGCTCTCGGTCTATTACTGGTGTATCCTATTCCTTATGATTAATCCAGAAGTGTTGGAGTAAGACTTCGGCTCTTGTAGCGAAGGCCACAATGTATTCCAGGATTATAAGAACCATGTTGATGGGATATTCTGAGCCTTAGTAACGTCAAAAAACATTGATAATAGAAAATATGTGGAATTTCTTTTTCCTATTTCTATTTGGGATTAATGTGTTATGCAATTTGGAATTACAGTTCCCACAATGCTTTCGCTGATGCACATAGGAAGTATAATGTTGCCAGTATAGTTTCGTCCCGTCTTTTTAACCCCCGACGTGTGCGGACTGCGAGGGCCCGATCATTGCAGCTTTCAGCTTTAATTATGTTTAATTTCTTTCTTTCATTCTGCTCTTTCTTGTTCCCTACTTGTATTTCCTTCCTCCTTCCTCTCTTTTTCCTTACTTCCAGTTTTCTTTCCTTCGGCTACCTGAGTGTCAGATATATAAGAAACTAAGAACGCGGGATAATATGTTCTGATCTGCTGTCTTGGTGAAGTTGCTCTGCCTTTCCACTTCCTTACAGTCAATTGCAGATTGTATTTCTAAAGAAGGAACTGAAGCTTATTCGCATCGTAACCTCCCTGTAAATGGCAGTGAAAATGCAAAACTCAGTCCATTAGACTGTTGAAGAGGTTTTTTTAGAAGACCAGATAGACGGGAAAAGCCAGTGGAAGCGCTGTTCAGAGAAAAGGGAAACATGAGAGAAAACCATGAAAAAGAGAACAAAAGATATGAGATAGGAAGATGAAGAGAAAGGGAAACATGAGAGAAAACCATGAAAAAGAGAACAAAAGATATGAGATAGGAAGATGAAGAGAGGAAAAGAAGAAAAGAAGGTGGTTTAAAAAGGAAGACTGAAAGTGGAAGAGGAAATAAGAAACACCAGAGGGGCAAGAGAGGCCAAAAGAGGGAGAACAGATGTCTTTGGGGGAAAAATGGCTCCAACACAAATCCAAACTCATCAGTGCATGAGGAAAACTCCATCTACCCGCTAAGTGATCCATCCTTTCTCTGCACGCTTTCACAGAAACACATCAGAGGCAGCCGGGGCCGTCGCCTTAAAGCAACGACACACCAAACGCACAGCAGCACACATCTGGAGGGAAATCCTCTTTCTCTGGTTTCTGGTCTTCTTATTCTCGATCCACTACCAAGCGATGGCTGACTGAGCACCGAGCCCTTTTTTCCAGCGCCGCTCTAATTCAATTACATGCAGTTATCTAAACAAAAGGATTTCTTTTATATGTACTGTGTGACAGTATCCCATTAACCTTCTTCAGCCGCAGACTCTTTACTTCAGTGAATCCAACGTTCTGCAGGCAAAATTTGTATTAACGTTCAACATCCCAGACTTAATATCTAATAAAAGGGACTTCAGTCAGCACTTGCGGCAGTTGTGACTTCCAACAAAGACAACTGGCTGTGTTCAGTGGTGGGAGGTCAGTGAGGGATTGTAATCTTGAAGCACAGAAATGAGCGGGATCCAGTGGCTTGTACCAACATTCATGTTGCATAAAAAGGGCCATCGTTCGTCTCCATCGTTGGATTTGGATTTTGTGTAATATTCCTTGAAAATATATTGGTTGAAACTGTGGTGGAAGTTGGTGCCGACATTTATGTTCACTGTAGGATGAAGTCAACTTTGGTGATCCCAACCTTGCAATCAGGTAGTCTCATATCAACTCGACTTGCCTCAAAACACACTGACTGGATTTCAACCACACATAAATAAACCAGAGCTTCAGTCTAAACCTTAGCCCCTTGTGTGCTGCTGAATTTTAAAGAGCAAGGCGATGACACTCGTAGGTTGAGGGTTTGATTCCCACTGGGGCTGAGCGACTTAAATCTGATACTGTTTCCTATCTAAATGATCACCTGACCGAGTCCAGAGAGCCTCGTTCAATGAACGAAGCAGCTCTGTAAGAAAACTGCTGTCTCTGGGAGTTTTTTTTTCCACTGTAGAGAATTTGAGCCATGTTATTATTTTGCTCTACTTCATGTCATTGAGCTTTAATTAACACAGCGGAGGGGGGACTCAGCGTCCACAGCTCACATCACTGGAGAGAAAAAGTCAGTTTTGTTAACGCTGCAGGAAGACTCGGGCTAATACAACCGTGCTTTTAGGCTCCAGTCGGGAGTCTACGGCAGATAAAGAGAACAATAGAATGAAACAGATTGTTCCTTCAGAGATAGGCCCACAAACTGTGTATTAACATGTAGAGTCATGGAGTATATGTATAGTATTATACATGTGAACTTTTGCACAGTTGTGCAGATAAAACTTTAAGGTAACGTTTGGTTAACTTTCGCAGTTCAAACTCAAACTAATTAAATCGTATAATAAAGTATGACAATAGGTCTGATGTAGAAAGTGTTGAGCCAGTTCAGTGAGTTTGGGATAATTGTGCAAGAAGTGGGTTACTTCTGAAATGAGCTGTTCCTCTGAGGGAAAAGCAGCAGCAGCTCATTTCATCTTCACCACAACAAGCTTTCTGTCTAAACATCTGTTTATTATATTTGATTTGTGTGCAATCAGAGCAAAAGTGTATGGAACATTACATCAGCAGGTTTATAATGTATTTAGAGTAGAGCCGAGCACATAATCGCTGCTGTCTTACAGTTCTAACTCTGAACCATCGGAAGAAAGTTTAAAAACGTTTAAAAAATTGATTTTTACTGGTACCGAGGCACAAACTTAACAATGAGGATCTCTCATTATATGCTGTTTTTATTTTACACACTCTGAGCACTCTGTATTTTAATTCCAGGTTTTCTTTAACTTACTACAAAGTGCAGAATCAGCAGCTCCTTTGTGATTTTCCTCCTGATTTCACCTCTCTTCAGTGTCAGACGTTCACTGCATGTTCTGTGCTAATAAGCATCGTCTAGCCAGCACACAAAACTTTTGAGTGCACAGGGACATAAAATATTGGTGAGAGTTAGTTTAAAGCAAGCTGCTCTTTCAATTTAATAGTTCCACCTTTTCGAGAAAATACGCTAATTTGCTTTCTTTTAAGGGGAGTGAGATGAGACGATCCATCCATCAGTCTGACATTTCTGTGTTACACAGCTGTAGGAGGGACTTGGTTAGTCTGACTTAAGGTCAGTTAAAGTTCCTATTTTAGCCATTTTTTCCACTCGCCGGCTATTTTGGGAGATCGGCAACAACATGGCCCCAGAAAAATATCTTAAGCTAAATATCTGATGGTGTTGGGAGCCAGTGAGAGCAGACACTGGTAGCCTCTCTCTCCAGCACCAGACAGGAAGCAGCGAACCTGTAGTTAGTTTGGTAACAGCCAGAAAAATATCCTCAGATACAGACACACACATAATGAATTAAGTGTTGTGAGTCGGTGTTCAAATCGCCACGTATCTGTACTTATTTTAGTTTGAAATCTTAATTTTTTAAACTGTCCACTTTAGGAATTATTAAAACGTTACATTTCTTAAAGGGAGTTTGGTGCAGGGAGCTTTTTTTCAAACTAAAATGTATAATTTTTAAAGTTTTATCACTGCTACAGAAACAGAAAAAGGAATTGTTAAAGTATATTAATGTTGTCTGACGTATTGATTACAGACGCTGGCTGATCAGGCTAATTATCAGCTAATTTTACTCAGTTTCTAAGGGCAGCATGCTGTAAATGGCTTTTAAACTACTTTCCTAATTAAACATGATATGCTTGTTATTAATGGTGTGTTTAATGACTTCATAAAAAGTTTGGAGAGCAGACAGACTCCTTCTGAAAGATCTGTAGTGTGTCCCAGGCTTCAGCATTAAGACTAGGCTTTTATTTTGTAATTTTTCAGTTGAGTTGAGCTTGGTTTTAAAATCCTGTATTGTAATTGCCAATCACAAGGATTGTCTGGTGAATACACACCAAAGACTGGGTGCTGGTCATGGCTGTTTTTATTGGAGCTTCGTATGCAGTCATCTATTCTACAATTTAAAATTGGTTTTAAATTGTTTATCCCACATTGTACTCGAGGCCCTGGAGGCAGCAGTGAAGTAGCTGTACTGATATTAGTATATAAATACAGTAATATATTAGGTCAGACAGTATTGAGCCAAACACTATATTTACTGTTTTCTAAAAAAGTAACATACATTATTCAGGAGATTATCGCTGACACAGTTTAACCTTCAAAAATATCAAAATAAATGCAAAATAATTCAGTGAATAGATTTTTATCACAGAGACTGCATGCACACTGAATAAGGCCTTTACAAAAAGATGAATAGATTTCTAAAACACGGGCAGGAACTGTGTGTGTGTGTGTGTGTGTGTGTGCACTTCATATTAGTTTTGCCTACATGCGGTCAGGCAGAGACATAATCTCATATTTCAACATGAGATATAATCTGATTTGTCAACTCAAGAGGTCAAATTAGGTGAGTCTCATATCCAGATTTAGTTGCAGGTATGATTTTGTTGCAATATATTCCACGCCTGCGTCACACAGGTTCTCAGTGACCTGCCAGCATTTCAATAAGAGGAAGTAACCTGAACTGGAATCTGCTGCACAGAATACAAAATTATATTAATCTGCAATGTGAAAGCTGCTCACGTCCTCACATGGCAGAGGTATGAATATATAGAGTGTACAGTACGTATACGTGTATGAAACTGCAAACATATATACAGTTTCAGCTTTCAGTCTGCAGACTCTCTGCTGCATGTTTCCTGCTTTTAAGGTGAAGTTCAGCTCCTTAAAGTTCTGTCTTCGCTGCAAGTTTCTAACTGTAGTTTAGTGAGTGATTGTGACCTTTATTGCTGCTGGCGGCCTCCTCCTCCCGCAGCCTCCTGAGACACTCCGCCTGGTCTCTCTCCACCTCCAACAGGAAGTTACAGGTGGGATGTCGTCCGTCAACCTGCAGAGGAAGAGGTACAAGAAATCAGATTTATAGGTTTTCGTCTCCTTTCAGAAAGAACAGTGAAAGAAAGATTGCTTGCAATTTGACCAAACTGGTGGATTTATTTCCTTTTAAAATAGTAAATGAGCTCCTAACTGAAGTTATTTCAAGACATCCAGGCTAAGAAAGGCAGTGCAGACATTCGTCTCTGCATCAACATTGTCCGTTCCCAAGCCAGAGAGAGAAAGCCAAACCGGGGTCTACTTCCAGTTGGATGTGCCCCAGAAAACCTCGAAAGGAAGGCGCCCAGGAGGCATCCTGATCAGAATCAGATGCCTGTACTACCTCAACCGGCTCCTTTTAACGCAAAGCAGCAGCAGCAGCTCTTTTCCATATGTACTATGATGCCTTCAGTAAACCTCTTTAACGCGACCTTGCAAAGTAATCTGTCCCAATTTAAAATGTTTATTAAAATAAAATTAATTTTCCTGCTTAAATGGCAGCTTATATCAGCCTCAACTGATGTTTAAGCTGTAAGAGTAGAGTGATGATCCCCGAATCACAGTGCAGCAGAAACACACATTTTATAGCAATACACCCTCATATGGCTGCAATCAACTGAATTATAATTTTAACAATGGCTTATTGTATGTATCTGTATTAATCATAAAAGATAACTGGTGGGATTTCGAGCTGATACACAGGGGGAAAGTCAAGGTTATGATTGACAAATGAATACAGGGTCAAGATAAGCTGCTTAAACCAATCAGCTAACGTTCCCCGCCAAAAATGTGACCGTGTGTGACTGTGTGTGTGTGTGTGTGTGTGTGTGTGTGTGTGTGCTGTGTGTGTGTGTGTGGAGAAGCAGATGACCTAATAAGTGTGTGAGCCACATAAATCTGCAGACAAAAAATCTGAGCCCGGCCAAACAAGAAACCGTCCCTCCCTGTTTGGATATGAAATCGCTGAATACAATGTGTTGTGTGTGTGTGTGGTGTGTGTGTGTGTGTGTGTGTGTGTGTGTGTGTGTGTGTGTGTGTGTGGTGTGTGTGGTGTGTGTTGTGTGTGAGTGAAATGTCAATCAAAAGCCGTACAACATACACAGATACAGATCCATTCTGTGTGTGTCTGTTAATAGAAAGGTAAAGCCTGTG
>NW_023339796.1:2000894-2001079 GCF_004916995.1 Morone saxatilis | reverse complement strand
GTATTTTTGCCAATAACTGGATCAACAGCATTTGAAATAGTTCCCAGCGTACACATTCATTCCTCTCCTGCCCATCACTCACAAATCCTCCCAGACAGACTGCAGCCCTTTATCCCCTGGCATGAGGCGGCGGCTGGCTGTCATCAAGACAACACACACATTAAAGCAAGCACATAGTCGCTGCA
>NW_023339796.1:2000606-2000870 GCF_004916995.1 Morone saxatilis | reverse complement strand
GATCATGAGCCAAAAGTGGCAGCCGAGAAGCATTTCGGTGCATCAAACACCAAAAACCTTTATCGAAAAACAGGAATAAGAGATCAGGATTTGGCTTTATTGGCGAGAACGTGCTCGAGCCGCTAAATCTCAACTCATACTGAACGCAGAGATGACAGAAGTGTTTTGTAACATGGAGATGGCGAGATGACTAAAACCCAACACTTCTATTTACTGCAACAGCCTGGAGGGAGAGGCGAGTGGAGGTTACACACACACACACAC
>NW_023339796.1:1999526-2000577 GCF_004916995.1 Morone saxatilis | reverse complement strand
ACACACACATACACACACAGAAACCACCTTCTCTCAACCTCCAATGATTTGGTGATTTTCCGGCAAAAAGCTGATGCTAACGTTAAAAACGAGCTAAATCTATAGGAAAAGTGAAAATTGAGTCATCTAGGTTACATAAAACTGTTGTTTAAAAGCATTTATATAACTTTACTTCCATGTGAAGCAGATCTTTCACTACACGCTGAGAGAAAGTAAATGAAATGCTGTCCAAATAAAGGTTACATGGAACCAAAATGATCAAACTTAACCCAGCCTGCGACCTGCAAATCACTAAATCTGGGTTAGGCTGTAATTCAAATTCACCTCCTAACATGAAGAGAGATTTGTGAAAATACAGAAAGCTCATAATGAATAATTGTAGTTCATAAAAGGTCATTTTAGGTAAAGCAGTGAGCTTTTATCTGTTAACATTTTCATTGAGCTTGCTGGTGTCGCTGCAGACATCATAGAGGTCGATCAAAACCAAAACTGTGACTTCCAGCTTCATCAGTTAGCATCGTAGACAGGAAATGAGAGGACAAAGAGAGTGAGACGACACGTAGCAAAGGTCCCATGGCTAGACTTGAACTTTGTGACATTGTGATTACATGTTCAGCACCTGAAGGCATCATGTATGCAAAGACAAACAAAGTGCTGGTCTGTGAAGCACACTCCACTTTGGTTTTGGTTCATCCAGATGTGTGCAGGTGAGAAAGTGTTAAGACTTCTGGTAGCTCACTTTGTAGAGCTGGTTCCCCAACGTAACCGGGTCTGGTAACTTTATACTTCTACTCCACTACAGAGGGGGAACATATTGTTCTTATAGTTACTATTTATAGTTATTTTTCAGATTTAAATCTTTTATACTCTTCCTGTCAATTAAATATCTCAAAGTTAGGTGCAGTAGATAGGATAGGATCATATGTTCTCTCTCTGTGAGATCCCAACACCGCTGGCATCCGTATTTGACAAATAAAGGAATGAGAACTGTGAGGTGTGGGGAGAAACTACGGTGGCCGTCTGTAGCCACTGTTTGGTTTGTCCCTTCTGG
>NW_023339796.1:1996684-1999462 GCF_004916995.1 Morone saxatilis | reverse complement strand
CATTTTAAGGTAACCAAAACACAATGATTACTATATTCAGGTGATTAAACACTAATGAAAACATACTTATGAATATTAAATTCCATTTCTGCCAATAACGCCTCCTAAATGTCACAAACTACAAACCTTAAGTAAGGCTTTTTATTGTATTATTGCTACTTGTACATCTTAAACCGAAGCCCATATGTGCACTTAATGGTTTCAATATTACAAAGACACAATAAAGACACACAAATACCTTCGTTAAAACATTATGTAGCAACGGAAACTAATTAATCAAACATAAAATGATGTGCAACATTCGTCTGTTTAACATCTGTGCACAGAAATGTCTAACGACCTCCTGAGGTGCATGTTTTACCTCATCCTGGTTGTATTTTATTGTTGTGCATTAGCGAGTTCGTGTCTCTGTCCAAAGAGGAAGAACAAAGGAGACAAATGTTCAGGATGACAGCTCTCTTCAATCACCTCCGTCGTCCTTTCGCTCCCAAATGCCTTCATCAGAGCACATTACGCCAATAAAGATGATTGAAGGGCCGAAGTTTCTGGCTGCTATTTGCATTTCTTTCATTTTCATCTGTGGATGAAAGAGTGAAGTATGACATCAGCTGACACTGATGCTGTGGTTGTTCCTGTGCTGCTACTTCCCAAAGGTTACCTGTCAATCAAACAAAGCAGGCGGCGCTAGCCACGGCGCTCTTCCTGCTCGGATTGGCCGCTTCTTCCTTATCTTCTACTGATTTCCAGACCAACCAGAAAACTCTAAAAATGCATCGCGGGGCAGTTTTTCCTGACAGCGATTGTTTAGCTCATGGAAAAACTTGGATATACAACAGGCTGAATCACTGGTGTATTGCAGCAGCCAGAGATACTGACATTTATTTACATGTGAATGTGGAGGGAAATTTATTTCAGGGCTGGATGGAAACACAGTTTGGGTCCCTCTTGCTCTGTATTCCTCTCTCTCTCTCTCTCATACACACACACAGTGTCAGATGCTGCTTTTAGAGGCCTTTAAACTTTTTCATTTCGCTCCTGTCTTGTCTCTTTTCTCCCCCTTTAGTGTTCATTCCCAGACCTCTCTGAGAGCTCTGTGTGTCTGTGTCTGTGGTCTGTGTGTGTGTGTGTGTGTATGTGTATGTGTATGTGTGTGTGTATAGCTCACAATGCAGCCTGCACCAAAGCTAAAACACACACACACATTGGACCTGAATAGAATAGATTAGCTTTCACAACATGCATTATACCCACTTTTTTATAGCTGTACATCTGTTTTTTAGTGATTTATCAACCTTATAATGTTGAAGTAAGATTTGTACGTATAAGTACAGTTGTAGCAACAATTGGAAATGATTTGCAGCCATTGGCTATTAGAATTTAAAGAGCTAGGAGGCTCAAACCTTAAATACAGACAGACAGACGCACAGCAACAACAGTAGCAACAACTACATTAATAGTAGTGACAAATGATGATGAACATTAATAATACAATACTTATAAATGAATAACAGTCCCAATCCCAACAGAATAACACACTCTTACAGTGACTAATTTGAGCAGAGTGGCAGTCCTGAGCAGGACCCATGGCAGGGAGTCCACCAGGATCCATGAAGAACTTGCAGGGACGATAAAAGCACAAAGACACTCCCGGGGAAACAACAAAGTGAAGTTAGGTAGACATGGCCCGTTTAAAATCTGGGGACCACTTGAGATTCAATGAGGCAGAAAAAAGAGAAGAGAAATGAAAGAGAGGAAGCTCCGTGCAACCAAGGGAAATACACCCCCTCTGAAATAAGTACTAATTCTATAGGCAGTAGTGAATCATATAGAAAAGAGCATAATTCCTCAAGGAACATACACTGCACCCTGATCAAGCCCGATCATATTCGGCGATGAGAAGCCTATTGGAGTCAAAGAGAAGTCAAAGCACATTAACTCTAAAATGGTGGAGGTGAGTTCTGCCGTCCAGAATACCACAACTGGAAGCTGGTTCCATTGGTGGAAGCGGGGAGCTTGGTAAAACTGGAAGGCTCGTGTTATATTTAGATTTTTATTGATGGACTTGTTGTGGCCCAACGCAAAGTAGCCCCGCCTTCACTACGGAGATAACATGTGTAAGTGGCGGCAGGCTTCTATCGACGCTTGAAAACTCTGGAGCTCATTATCCAGATTATGGAAAGGACTGGCGAGCATATTGCAATGTATGTTTGGTCTTTAGTTGTCATTATTCGTAATCTAGGGTACTGATCTATTGGTTACAACCATGGTCTGGAATGATCAATTATTTGGATTCATGATACTTCAGATGCTATGGGATGGATTAATAACAGTGAATATTACAATGCTAAAGTACAATTTGGTACTGAATGCTAAAACATGACCACCCATTGCAAATCCATCAACTTGATAGAGAAAGTCGTGAGCGGGAACAAAACTGGAATTAATCACCTGGGAACTTAATAATTACTGAAAAAACCAACACCAACTTCATTCTTCTATCTTTAAGAGGCATTTTACAAGGAGCTTTCAGATTTTTATATTATTATTATCTTACTGAATAATAACAAAACATAAAATTTATATATTTTCTGATCTATTTGATATTAGAATACAAAAATTTACTTACTAAATATTTCTCTGGCTATTATTGTCATGACACCACCATTGTAGGGAGTTATTCACTCCTATAATACTGGTACACAATCAAGCGTATACATTCCCCATTTTATAGCCACTGTGTGGTATGTAAACATCCCTCAGGTTTCACATATTTATATG
>NW_023339796.1:1993385-1996659 GCF_004916995.1 Morone saxatilis | reverse complement strand
TATCACAGACCTGGATTTCTACCCCAGTAAATTCTAGTATTTCATGTCTGATATATAGAACATACAACTTACACTGATTTAATGCTGGTGACATTATATTGTATTTATTATAGTCCATGTGAGATCCTTACGTTACTGTAATGGGAAAGTAGCTGTAATGTTCTGATCTCAATCATCAACCATTGACAGTTTATATAATAGACAGAGCTTCCGGGTCTGTGTGTGTCTTAAACCTGCATTCTGTGTAATAACCAGCAGGGGGCAGCTCCATTACCATTCAGTCTTATGGAGAAATGAGCTGACTTCTCAGTTGATTTATGAGCTTAGTAAACAGTTTCCTGATGAGGTTCTGGTCTCAATCTCTAGTTTGAAGTCTTCTTCCATACAGCTTGATGTTTATTTAGTAAATGACGGTTCCCATTCAGAGTAAAATAGACCATAAAGAAACGCATCAAACTGTCAATTTATAAGATGTGCTAATCAAATATGAAATAATCCAGATTCTGTTACTGCGTTGTTTATTTTTCACCTAAAATCTTTACAGAAACATATTTTAGTTTAAAGTTTAGCTGTAATTAGCCACCATTGTTTCCTGCTACAGTTGAGTCATAACTGAGCAGCCAATGAGAGCAGATCAACTCGCAGTACGTCCGACAAACCGCCATGGCGACGACCGGTCACGCATTGAACCCAGACTGTAGGGAGTCTGAAATACTGATGGAAAGTTTTTGTGCTTTTATAATCCCTTAATCCCTATTAATATAAGAGCTTTACCTTTGCCTATTTATCACAAATGGAGACCGTTGGTGCAACTTAGATGTCTTTCTAAAGTCTAAAGAAAAACACAACACACACACACACGGTGCTGTATTACCATAAATGTTCTGTACAAGTGAATAACGGAATAAATAAATAAGAGCGGGAGGATATTTATTATTATTTAATTAATTTAATTTAGTCTCCCTTCAGTTATGTCTGAGCTTTAGAAATGCTAATGAATCAGTCTTATCAGCTTCTTTCCTCATGTTGTCCTGCTGTGGCTTCGTTCGGCAGCGATGTGCACCAGAGGCTGCTGGCCGCTATAGCTTTGGGAGATGATTGTTTACCGTTTGCTGGATTAGTTATTACGACGAGCAATCACGCCTAGGTCTGCCATGCCTCCGTGGTCACATCCAGCACATAAACTCTGAGCGTAAGATTTACAGTCCAGACATAAAAACAAGTGATGTGTGATTAAGTCCACGAAGCAGACACTCACCAGATGTCTGATGCATTCCAGCGCTGTTTGAAAAGTTGGAAATCCCAACTTCCTACTTGTAAAACTACAATGCATTTATCTTAATGAAAGCTACCAAATGTGAAGCACATTGTGTTGTCAAATGTCCTGTAACTTCAAAACTGGAAAGTATGTTGATTTCTTTTCTACAAACTACAACAGTTTATCATAAATATTAACATAAAGTACACACTTTATACAACTGACCTGTCCTAAGTCCCTCCAGAGAGACATGCTACATGCTAGGCTCATGTTAAAAAAAAAAAACATTTTGAAAATGGTTAAAAGATAAAAGCGACATATAGTCACATCTTCAGTTATCTAATGTTAGTTAAACTAACGATTGATGTAAATTAGCTAGGTAGCTAGTTATAATAAACCATTTAAGTGAAAAGAAATCAGCTTTTAGACAATTTTGTAACTTGAAAAGACTTTAAGTACATACAAATTTACAACAAAATAATAGAACAGTAGAATTATTTAAATATGGAAAAATATTCAGATTAACTTGCATAGATTAGCTAGTATGCTCTGTAGCTAAGTGTTAGCTAACTAAGGATTCATGTAGATTAACTAGCTAGTTAGCAACTGTTTACAGAGCAAAAAGGAGTGCGATTTAGGAATAGTTGGGCTCACAGCAGCCATTTGGACATAGGTTAAACACAGGTGTTACCAATGATAATCAGTAAAAGGTCTATTACTATGGAATTGGGACACAGCTTTTTTTGATTGGTCATAGCAGAAAAACCACAGGTGGAATTAATAAAGTCAATGATGATTCTGTGTTGCAATGCACTAACTGATGTCATTAGTTACACCTGCAATGGTAAACCTCTTTATTTGTTCCTAATGTAGGTAAAAAGTAAGTAAAAGTCCTGTCTAGAACTAGAACAGATTATTTACGTGGTTATTATAGAATTATAGAAAATACTAAAGGACACTTTAGATAATATTAGAGGAAACAGGCCTGTTATATTTCATTAATACAGAACTAGTCACTGTTTGGGATGTTGTGGATTCAGATGACTCTCAGACATTGTTAGAACCATACAGGTATATTAATAACCAGGTACAGTTCTATATCATTCTCTGATTACAACCAGGATAAGACCAGAAGCCATGTACACATACCCCTCCACTGCGTCCCCTGTCTGTCTCTCTGTGTCTCCTGTCTGCCTCTCTGTGTCTGTGAATGTGGGTGTGGTCTCCCTTCCTGGTTCCCAGCGCTGCTCCTCTGCACACCTGTCTGCAATGGCTCATCACCACCCCCGGACGGCTCACCTGTCAGCCATCAGCTCGTCAGTTTTCACCGCTTCACCCGCAGCTCTTCCCAAATCCAGTGGCACATTGTTGTTCTACCGCAGTGTGTGTACGCCTCA
The DNA here is from genome assembly GCF_004916995.1 of Morone saxatilis. Taxonomy (NCBI): domain Eukaryota; kingdom Metazoa; phylum Chordata; class Actinopteri; family Moronidae; genus Morone; species Morone saxatilis. The sequence continues at coordinate 1,994,004 of NW_023339796.1, read as the reverse complement.
GGATAAACTTTATAATGTTACTGTAGTGATTTAACCTCTGCAGCCATTGAATCTCTGCCACAGGCTCTCCTCTATTCTCTGGTACCATTCCAATAAAACTAAACTTCATCCGTTCTTGTCTGTGTTCTGCGTCTGGGTCCACGCTTAAACTGAAGTTCATAAAGTTAAACTTATAATAAAGAAGATTATTAGACCATCTTGTAACTAGAGACAACACAAAACAAAAAAAATAGTAGAAAAGTAAAATTATTTAAAAATTGATAAATATTCAGATTAATAGAAAAAGTTTAAGTCTCTTCAAAAACTAATGGAGCAGTGGAGAGGAAATGCCATCTACTGCTGCTTAAGTGCACATTCTCGTTAATTGGTTGTGCTTTTTTTCTTCTTTGTGGAGTGTAAGAATTGTAAATTACAAAATTGTCCAGTCAAAGTGGAAAAAAGGAATAATTTGAGAAGGAGAAAGAACATTTCTCGTGGCGGAAAATAACAGGAAAGATGAGGAGTAGTTAATCGCTGCACACGATGTGCTCTTTAGCCGAGAACATGCTTAAAACAGAAATGTTAACGTGGAGCAGATCAAAAGGTCAGCGTGAACAAAAGACTTATATATATATATATA
>NW_023339796.1:1986943-1993285 GCF_004916995.1 Morone saxatilis | reverse complement strand
TTTTCTGTCCGGTCTCTGTATAAATATGAAGTATCAAAGAGGTCTGAGTGACCACAGACAGAGCTATGGAATATTAAATCATCCATCTTTCAGCCTTTCTTGCCATCATATGTGCGTAAAATACAAGTTATGAACTTCTTGTTAAAATACAATAATGTGAAATTATTGGTTATCATATCGGTCGGGAAAAAAAATCCATATCGTTCATCCCTAGTTTTAGTTTTTCACACGTTTCTCCTACACACTCTGGAAATGGAGGGTGAAGTGAAGGAGATGCCACAAAATCCTACAAATCCTTTTTTTTCAGTCTTAAGAATTGTTGTCCCCATTAGTGACAGAAAAACATTGGAAAATCATATCCAGGTCCAAAATACAGATGTTACCTTTATGTCTATGACTCGTCAGACATATTTTATACCTTTCTTGAAGTGAGGACTTCTGTAGGATCATCCTAAAAGTATTCTATCTTACCACAATATATCTCAATTTACAGAAGTTTAACACCATCTGGTCTTTTTCTGCAGGAACGATTCGCTGTCAGAAAGCGAGATCATCATCAAAGAGAGTGCAAGGGGAATGGGAGAGTGTAAATATGCGATTATTTCATTAAATATTCCTGTGAAGGTAAGATAAAACGTGAGGCTAACGGGCAGATTGGTGCAGCGTCAGCAGTAATGCACTCTACCAGACTGTCCCAGTGGAAAGTAAGGTAAGCCTAATGGCAAATCAGTTAACATCCACGGCCGTGAGCCTCAAGGGGATTAACAGAATGAGATCACAGATGCTAAAAACAAAGAGTTTCGTTGAAAGGAGTAGCTGGACTAGCCTTTAAGTTATAATCCATACGAGTTTAATTAAAATCATCATTTATATTCAGTATTTTAACAGCCATTCCATGCATTTACATTTGGTAATTACCTCCTCTATAAAATAGGGTTGGAATTGGCTTCATGCTCGAGGGATTCACAGGAAGTGATGCGCCGCAAAACCAAACACGGTCAATGGAGCAGTTTAAAATGTTGCAGGGAGTGAAAGAGGAAGGAGCGGCCACAGTGAGCTCTTAGATGCGGAGCTGCAGGCGATCAACTCCTCAGCAAACTAACCAAATTGACTTTGTCCTGCTGTTATGCAGCGTGAAATCAGGCTGCAGCTGCTTGCAGCACGATGGAAATTAGTGACTGAATGTGAGCGTGAATTGTGATTGAGTGGCGGCCTGTTCAGTTCCGGCCCCCGGCGTCCCTCTAAAGGTAAGCAGGTATCGCTAATGGATGGATGGTTCGTTTGGCTGCATTGTTGCTCCTCTGTTCAACTTGTGTTCGCTATAGCAGTAAAAAACACTTTCTGATACAACCAGTAAACACTAATCAACTTATAGAGGGAAGTCTTGAGGATTTAGGCTTTAAAGGTTAAATGGATGTCACTGGATGTCGCACTAGAGCACCAGCACCTCAGACCAAAACAATAGGGCAGAGATAAAACTCATCAAAAAGGGTCTTTGTTAGTATTTCCAACTATCACCAACACTGCTTTTGTCAAAATAAATCATTAATTCACCGACCTAGATGATAAAAACAGCAGTTTCAGTCGCTCAACTCAGCCACACACGGAGCAAACAAACCACAGAGAGGCTGCGATAGCAACACAGGTAAAGGGAGTGAGACGCCAAGACTTCACTATATCTCATATCTATAGAGAAATTAGTTGTTTTCTGCTTATTAAAGTTTTAAATCTAACAGCCTCAGCAAACCCGCCTCAAGTGTAAAATGTGGTATCGGAAATCAACAAATATGCAACTGTAGTCGTGCAACAGATCCCCGAAGCAAAGACTTCATATAAAGGAGTGTTCACAGCCCTTATCAGAGCTGTGTTTGTGGGCAGCAAAGCCTATTAGGAGACAGTCTATCAGATTACACAGATAATGGGAAATGTGGTTTCAGGATTTCTTTTATCACCATAATCACACTGCAGGGTCGACTTAGACCACGATGAAGCCCCCACTCCTTCCAACTACCTCACATTCTGGTTCACTCAAATCTCCTGGTTAAGGTCTGACGTGGTAACTTAATGTTGATATGAGCTGTGGAAAGAAAAGTCTTATCACCAATTTCAGCAGCTGCTGTCCCAAATCATCTCTTTTTTTACTGAGCAATTTAGACTTGACCTGTTCAAGGTTCAGTGCCTTGCTCAAGGGCACTCTGCAGAGCCGGTAGCGGCGGATGGAGGGAAGACTGCTGCTCATTCATTGCTCCAGCTGGTCCTTTGGGTAACAAGCCTGCTATTCTGACCTTCAGGCCATGGCTGCCCCAAATATAAGTCATAAATAAAACGAGGCTCCGTAAGGATCCACAGAAATGACTGTTGACCTCAGAGTCGGGCCCCGAGGCGCGACTCCACCCCGGCTTCACCATCTGCTTCAGGGTTTCAGTCACTGTGAATTCAGTGTAACGTCAGAGCAGACTCACCAAACCTCGCTTTACTTTAATAAAGCTGTCACTGAACAAACACCCTGATATTCTTCCATATAGAATATATAGAGATGTTTTAGGTCAAACGCCAACTCTACAAACATCAGAAAAACTCTGTCAACTGAACCACTGAGTGAGCATAAAACACAATCTTAGAAGAGCAGATATTCAATTATTTTATACTTTGAATCAGTGTTGCGTGAAAGAACCATGACAGGAAAAAACGCTGTAGAGTGTATTTACACATCTAACTGCTACTAGTTTGACAAATACAGTTACAAGGTGATTCGCAAAGGCTCCAAACAAGACTCTAACTCTGGGGACAATGGGGACACAGCCGGGACAGCCCGGGACAGGAGAGGGACACGCCAGGAGCACCAGGAGCAGAGAGGCAGCAATAGCTTTTAGAGATAGAATATTTTCATTGTATTATTTAATTTAATGCGGAAAATAGGTGTTTTGTCTTTTAATTTCTTTACATTTGGTGAGTTTATTTTGTTTATTAAAGCCTGTTGCACGTAGCGCTCACCTCCAAGCTACTGCAGCGCTGGCGTTGGTGTCGGACTGACGGTTGCCGGTTGGAATATTCCAACATATCGCCCAACTCTTCAGTGAATACCATTATTTTGACTTATCTAAGAAGCAAATAAAGTCCCACTTGGTATAGCTAGATGTTGGGAATATAATGGCTGCACATTCTACTGTACGTTCACAAAATCATACTGAAAATACTCTGAGCTAAACGTTTGTGTGCTGTTTTTTTAAAGCTTTTCCATGATCAGCGACAATGATTACACATTGTTAGTTTTGGTCTTTTCATGTTGACGAAAAACAAAAATCCAGCAGATAATAACACCAGGCTGTAAAAAGAAGAACCGACTTCAGGACAATGAGCAGTGTCCCACTTAGTGTTACATAGCTGATGCTTTTATCCTGTGTGATTTACAGTATAAAGACTCCATCAGTGAAAATATGACTAAATTTAAACCAGATTATGGGAACTACAAGACACCGACACCAAACAGAGCTCTTAATATTGTTAGTGCCTCTATTATTCTGCTCTGTTGTGCGCTGGCTGCATATAATGGAAGCAAGCGTTTCATCCTATTGTGTTAATGTTCATGCTCACGGCAAGAATCACAGCACTATGCTTAATCATAGTGGGTTATGCCTCGCTGCTTTCTGTGGCCTAAATACAAAGACAACAAAACAGCTTTCCAAAAGAAGGTATTCTCCCTTTGGAAAATATACAATTAAAAGTGTATGTAGTTTTGTGAAGGGTTGTTGACCAAATGGTGACTATTTCAGTATATTCTAGACACTGTGTGATGAAAAAGGCTTTATTACATATCACATTAGACATTTTAATATGGGAATGTTACATATTATACCTTTTTTAACGGAGATGATATTGATAAAAGTTGTACCAGTTTGATTTAGTTAATTAGTTAATTGGTTTGTAAGAAGTACCCATAAATAATCAATGAATACATGCTTAATGGTGGTCATAGTCAAGTAAGCTATCTAAATTTGACAATAATTAATTACATAAAAGTAGAAAGGCCTTCATTTAGGCCTTCAAAAATGTTCCTATAACATATCAGCTTACTTTAACTACTAGATGGATGGACGTCCAGCTCCCTCAGCCCTGGTGGTTGTCAGGATCAGTCTCAGGCGACTGTTGTGCATTTGTTCTCAATACAAAACCCACAATTCAACTAACAATGAATGACTCCTTATCTCAACAAAAGACTCTTAGGAAGAAAACAAAAATACTCCGTTTGATACTCAAAACAACCGTTGGCCAAAAGAAATGAACCCAAGTGACGCCTCTTGTGTCTTATAGACTACCTTTAGTGATTCTCCAACAGCTCTGGATTACCTCCCATAGTCTGGCTTTGCTGTCAGCTCCAGGGAATGGTTGATTTGATGGTGGGCCCATGGAGTATAAAGAGGAGTGGGAGAACAGGTGAAATACTGACTTTTTGGCTTGTTGGCAAGCTAACTGATCACCCTAAGTCTTCCACAGATGACTAGATGCATCCTTTTTGGTTTAAAACCCCAGCATTGCTGGTTGAAATAAGATACATCAATACTTGTGCTACAGAGTCACCACAAACTAAAGGTTCCACACTCCAGCTTGTGTGTAGGATTTACTACAGATTCCAATTAACTGAACACGGCAGGCGTCTGTATTTGACGACCTGGGAATGAGAACAGGTTGGGGAGTTTGTAAAAGAAACTAGGTTGGCCTGAAAGGCGAAACATGGTGGTTCAACAAGGCGAACTCCATGGAAGGTGACCTTCTGTGGATAAAAACAGCTCATTCTAAGGTAATGAAAACACAATGATTCCTGTATTTAGGTCATTATTCACTATTTCTGAGACTAGATCCTCCTCAGTGTTAAACACTGGACCTTTAAACGACTTCTATCAGCTGGATGACAAATTTTTTGTCTTGACCTTCCAAAACCGTATGAACTTGTATGACAACAGTAAGGTTTGGTTAGGTTTAAAAACAACATTTGGTAGGACGTGGAAAACAAACCTTATATTTATCTCAACCGCCATGCAAAACTTAAAAGAGTTTCCGCCATTCAAAACCTCTATCAACACACAGGAAGAAAAATACTGTTATCCTTCCAGTAAAGTGAAAACATGTTGGAGTTTTCCACACAGCAGTAAACTGACTACAGGAGTTTGTGCCCCCACATGGCCTGGCAGTGATAAATCAATACATTTGCATATGAGAGAAAAGGCAGCTGCAGCTCTTTGTTCCCCTGCTATGTGATCCCGCCATGAGTCTCAGGTGACTCATCCAATTTGTCTCCTTGAAAACACCAACAAGCAGCACAATTATCACCCGGTACCATTAATTAAAGCTTAGCATCCGCACCCAGCATCCGGCTCACTGGCTTGAGCCATACCTCATTTTTACGTCACGTCAGATAAAAGCGTTGAATGAATAAATGTAAATGTAATGTAAATATATCCATCAATGCACCTGCTTTGACGATTCCAGCTTTATGTTGCTGTTTCATACATTAATTACTGTCAACCCTACTCTCCAAAGTGTGATCAGCCATTTGAACATCAGTTGTGTTTGGGCAAGAAACCGTTTTGCATTTATGAAAGCCTTTGGAGCTTGTAGTGAGATGTTACGGTGATCCAACTTCAAAGTGTAACTTAAAACCTTGTGTCTATTTGGAGAAATGTAGGCTTGAAGCAGAATGTCAGTCTTGCTTTAGAGCTTTTTGCCTTGTTGTTTCCTATTAGAGAAGGTGTGTTAAATCACTGCTGAAGTGGGAGTTCATATACTTTTGTACTGACGCCTTGATGTCTCGTTGTTGAAAGGCAACATTAAAATTCTCGGGGTAGCATTCGGTTAATAATTGGATGAATTACTGCCTGCGATGCGAGCATAATAGCGTGGGTTTTGTGGATGCTGAAGCTTGCTGTTGATCCCTCTGGAGGTGGAAATACTGGAAATACCTGCTGTCCTCTATTAGCCCTGTCAGTTCTCTATGTAGGCGCTCTTTATGATTCGATACTGCAGGAGATGCAAACAACAGATTCTGTGGTTTGTAAAAGAAAGGCTAAATTTATCCCGATGACATGAAGATTTAGAAAAATATGGGTTAGGGTTAGGGTCCGACCAAGTCCTTTTAGTTCTGATCTGGTTTGTGTTCACACTGGCTCATAGAGGGCCTGCAGGGATAGCATCGTCCTGGTTCCTTCTGCAGAACGCAAATGGGAAAATAAGTTCTATGGCGAACGGACGTTTATGATATTTATACGTTTTGTTCAGCAAGATAATCTTCACAAATTAACACAACTTTTAGAATTTCTAAAGTCCTTCCAACTTGCAATGAAATTG
>NW_023339796.1:1983349-1986910 GCF_004916995.1 Morone saxatilis | reverse complement strand
ACATGACCAGGCTGTATGGCGGACTAATGAAGTCTCTGTGTTTAGCTGATGTTTAATGTCACATTGCGTCGTGTTAAGATGCATGAAAGCTTGAAAATGAAGCACGTGGGGAATTTATTGACGTATTGTAAACATTGAAATCATCGGAGACATGAGGTATTATAATTATGTTGGGAGTGAAGGGATTTCAACTGTTATTTAAGAAGTGCAACTATTCCAGTGACAAAGTGTTCCCCCCTAATATGACAGTACAAGAGGCCTTGCTCCCTTCTAGTTTCTACTTTCAGCTAATAATACTCACAATCAGTTATTTCTTCGTCCTTTCGTTCCTTTGTCAATTCAGGAGTTTAATTAACACATAAGGCTCAAAGTAAAGTGCTGCGTGACTCGCTGTCAGTAGGTGCAGGTGTCCCACTTTACGTAAGACTGCGCAGCGTTTGAATCCTTTGTCCCATGTCCAAAATATTGAATGTCCCACATTTTGATTGGCTCTAGTTTTCAAAAGTCAAACCACTGCAGGACAGATGTGTTTCTGAACACAGTGGTTATAAAGAAAGCAGGGCTGTGTGCCAATCAATCTGCACACACATGGATCCAAGTTCACTTGTGCATTCTTTGCTACGCTCAACAGTACTGAGTACACTTATTAGTTTTCTCCATATTAGTACCTTTACTTCTTATTGAATACTGCCTTTGATGCTTTAATGCATGACCTCCCCAAATATCTCCTAGCAAGTTCAGTTTTTGGACCTCTGTTTTTCTAAAACCTTTCACTGGTGAGGTCCTGCTAGACACCTGCATAACGGCATCTCTTAACTGTGCTGTAAATGCTAAAAAGCATGAAAAATGCCAAAAGAATTAGGGTTAGGGTTATGCTTTGTTTAGGGTTATGCTGTGTTTAGGGTTATATTGTGTTTAGGGTTATGGCTGTAATGAATTAGGGTACTTCCTCCTTTTTATGGTCCAATTCAGGCACTGACTAAGCCCAATGTGGAAAGTCAAACAAAGTCTCAAGCTATGCAGATTTAGACGGAATATGATGGAAATTAGGATGCAGCTTCAACAAAGAGAGGGAAATTACTTATTAATGTGTGAAGGCGGCGGGCGACGGTGGCATAAGAGTATAATGAGAACTGTGAAACTTCAGCTTCCTTTTATGCATACTGTATTTACTTAGCGTGGGAGCTGGGAAAGTTGCATTCAAATAAAATGTATTTAAGTCCTCCACTGAATCAACCAGTGAGCAAAGCTTAGTGATGTTATGAGCAGAGGGGCAGAATATGTTCAACTTTTAGATTAGATAGACTTTATATCAACATTTTAGGTCCCAGATTGTGCCACACATATTCTTTATCCCACCACAGACCAGAACTAAGGCAACAACTTTCCCTCGGTACAAGTATTAAATCATCTTTAGTCCCCTCAGCACTATAGTTTTGTTCGTGCTGCCTGGTATTGACCTTTTATTGCAGCACCATCTATCTTTATGTCTTTCTGATAATCTTCCTCTCGTGGTCGTATAAACAGCGACTCTGGGACTCTGATGGTGGAAGCAGTGTGATGTTGTCATAGCACCCCGCTGCATATCCTGGACCCAGAGACAGACTGAACAGGTGGCTATTGTCACTGTTGAGAAGTGAACAATCGGACTGTTTCCTCTCATTACGCCGCCGCGTCCTATTTAATCTCGCCTCTTAGAAACTCTCACGCTTGTTACGAGGGTTTAGTCTAAACATCCAATTAGAATCGACTTTGCTGACAGCTCAGAGTCTGACCAATCAGCACACTATACGAGGAGAACAGGTGGCTTTAAAGTACACATTGTTATGTAATTGATTTTTGGCTTTTTCTAAAAGCTCTCAAACTCTATACATATTAAAGCAATGTATCTGAGTTGAAATTAAAACATGCACAGACTGACAACTGCAGCTCAGACACAGACTCATGAATGAATGTCGGCGGGTTTATGGTCCGTCAGTCACGAGAGAGAGAGAGAATGCAAAGTTCCTCTATCGGCATTCAGCTGCACAGTGAATGCCGCCCACAGGGTCGAGGCTGGGGAGACGTTCATTAGCTGCAGCTGTAGACCCTCTGAATTTCTCAGGCTGTGTAGTTTATTTTACTTTCTCTTTGATCAGTTCATTTTAATTTTTGTGTTACTCATTCATTTTGAGGAGCGGGGAGGCAGCGTAAGGTCTCTCTTCCTTCAGCTCCTCGTCGGTCACGGAGTAAACTGGTTACAGTGGGTTTTTTTTCTGTGTGAAAACTTTCTGTTAGAAGTGATGAGTAAGTGAACGAACGGATGTTACGTGCAAATTAACTTAAACCTGAAACAGAATTATACATGCTGCATGCAGCCGAGCCTGTTTTCCTCAGTTCCTTATGCTCCTAATTGGCATTAAGAGATTATCCTGAAATGGAAACCTGTTAGATTCCAGTTTTTTGTTCTATCTTTAATCGCTGAGTTGCTTCATCGTTGTCCATCCTTCGTCCTTGCCAGTCATCACCTGTCAGTCAAACACTGTGGGCTTTCACGTCTTCTCAAAGGGATTTTCTGTGGATAGTACGGGTGCATTAGAGCTTGATGGAACGGCTGCCTGGTTATTCAAATTTAACGGGCTCATCCAGAAAGCTTTTTTTTCTCCCCCTGGTTTGTTTCTGCGTTGTGCAGCTGAATGACACTGAAGTTGTTCCACTGGAAGAACTGGGTTTAGTTTTATCAAACGTTAAAGTGTCATGGTTTTAAAGTTAATAATTTAAAGAGTAGCAGACCTCATGTGCCTTCCAGTTGTCCTCATATATGTCCTGTCAATAATAATCAATTAATAATAAGAGGATAATGCTTCCAGGCCTGCAGAGTTTCTTTGAATCATATCACAAATGAAATGCCTGCATAATTAAATAATACTATATCTTTATGCTATTTCAGCTTTGCTTCTAAGAATGTTTTTTTCCACCACTGGCTTTAAAGCAACCTCTTTTCTATCATTTATTAAACTGACGACCCCTGAATGACATATTTTATGAATATTTCATATTATATTAGATTATTTCCTGTTTAGGGAACTTTTTATACAATTCTCTGTCTGTATTATGTATTTAATCATTTTTAACAATCATAAAGACTTAATAGGCTTATTTATTGTCAAATTCAGTGTTTTCTTGTCCCTGACGCTTGACCATTGTCTTCTTTTCTTCACAGAAGTGAACCGAATGCTGGCATTTAGGCCTACTGTGTGTATTTTTAAAGTTTTTTCTAGCACACCTTAAAATCAAGAAGGCCTCGCGACGCCCTAAGAAAGTTTGGCGACCCCTAGTGTTGAGAAACACTGCTTTAAAGGATAAGTGTGGAGGATTCAGTGGCATCCAGCGGTGAAGATACTGCTTGTATGTGTACTTGACAACCTGGGAATGAGAATGGACTGTGAAGCGTGGAGGAGAAACTACAATGGCTGCGAAACACGAAAACACCAATGAGTCCATGGAAGGAAATCCACATTGTCTGTAGATAAAAACAGCTCATTCTAAAGTAATAAAAGCACAATGATTCCTATATTCAGG
>NW_023339796.1:1981665-1983301 GCF_004916995.1 Morone saxatilis | reverse complement strand
ACCTGTGAATATTATATTCAATTTCTGCCAATGTTACACACTGGACTCTCTTTAAGTTTAGTGAATCTCTTCAGTGGTTCAGCACTTCCAAAGCACACAAATGATGATAAAACCAGATTTCTCTCCTGCTCTCCTGAATGAAAACACATTTTTTGGCAGACGTGAGCTAACAGTGTTATCTAAAAATCACCAGCTACAGCTGACTCCAGGCATTGGGCACCGTTTGTTCTGCCAGACAGAATCAACACAGATGACCTCGAGTCTGAACGTTGGCTAAAAGTTTTTCTGACATGAGCCCTCCTCTGCTTTTACTGCGTGCTCATTTCGAGTAACTGAGTTTGGGTTTAAAATCCACGGTGCTGAGTTAGATCAGGCTATCCTGCAGCCCCTGTTCAGACAGATGAGCTTAATATACTGCTGTGGCTGGGAGCCTGTTCACACCTGAGTCCCCTCTGTCCTCTGGTGCACTGAGGCTGCAGACAACACCCACAGACTGGAACATACACAGGGGCAAATACAGCCAGAACAGAGGCGAATATTAGAGACCTGACCTCTTCAACTCTTAGTCATCACATTATATTTATGTATTAATCACATGTAAGTCTGTGGCAGCTGTGTGCAGAGTGGAGCTAACCTGATGAGTTAGTTAAACCGATCGTCTTAAGTTTATTAACTCAAACAATATAAGCAAAATATTTGATTTGAGTAACTCAAGTATTTATTGTTACAGTAACTTAACTAAATTAAGTTAATTTTATAAAGTCCATTCAATTAATTTAACTTAAAACTAGTAAGTATATTACACTCATATGCAGCATTTCTCCAAACTTATTTAAAATGTGTTTATTTAAACAATAGTAAGATCATTAAATGCATCTTCTTTATACCAATTTTACCACTTAAGTTGTTAGTTTTCTTCCACTAAAGCAAATTATTATTACCTGTCTGAAAACTGTGAACATTATATTACATTTCTGCCAGCAGATTCTCTGAAATGTTGGACCTTTTAGCTTTCCATACACGATTACCATTAATATTTTGTATATGTCGTACGCCGTCACACAACGTAGAGCATCGAACTCGAGCACAAGCAAACAAGCTGGGCAACCAACGGAGAATATAAATAAGATCTGCATCTGTTTCCCTGAAGCCGACGAAGACAAGGACGTTCTCCACAGAACGTTATATAACAGCACAGAGCCTGCTTACTCCAAACACAGCACTGTTTCTACAAAGGAACCAAGACAGACACTAAATTACACTTTCATTTATTCTTATCGGCAGAATGTTGTACCACTGTACCGTCTTTCTCTTCTTTGTTTGTTCAGTCAGGTAGCTTAAGCATCAGTTACGTTTCATACTGCAATTCACAGACACCAAGAATCAATATGAAACAGATGCTTACGGATGTTTCAATTGAACTGTTTTAGTCCAATCCAGTGATTGGTGCAGAAAACCTGAAAAACAAATGTTTGCATGGAGCTGTCACTGGCAGGGATAATTAGCTTAGATAGCGAATAAAATGTCTATAATATCATGTTTTATTATATCATCTGCACTTTAAATGCACCACCAGGGGGTTTCTCACATCAAAGCGTAAACGATGTAGTGTGGGATCATGGGAGTTGCTGTCTTC
>NW_023339796.1:1971067-1981565 GCF_004916995.1 Morone saxatilis | reverse complement strand
CAGCGTTACCTGAATAAAATGACAAATTTCTCTGAGTTTGAAACATTGTTGGAAACATTTGGGATAATGTAAGAACTCAACTACATATAGAACATAAAGCCAGAGCTGATAGACATTTAAATGCAGTAATGTTCTATATTATAGCTTTAAACTTTATTTTTTATTAAACATTTACACCAAACTACATTCACTTTATTGGGAATTTACTGCGAGAATAAAGGAACGTTTGAATTTTAAAAAAGTGTTCGGGTTCCAGCGATCCAGTTTGATATCAGTATCCATCCACCCATCCTTCTGAAGTGCCCTTGAGCATGAGAGAGACACTGAACCCGGCACTTGCGTGAATAAGGCTTTTCTGTGTGACAGTGTTCATCCGTTAGATAATTAAACCCTCATATTTGTTTTGGGTGATGAGAACATTTTGACAGCGCAGTCTGCTGCTTTTAGTCACAGGAGGCTTATGGGAAGAGTGTGTGTGTGTGTGTGTGTGTGCACTGTTTATCCTGTGAGGTGGATCAACACGAGCAAAGGGCAGATCATGTGTGAGAAACAGTGGCATAACAGCTGGAGGAGATCTTAATTCATGAAAAGAGAAGAAGTCTGAAGACGAAGCTGCTCCATCGTTCCCTGCAGAAACTCATATTTTCATCATCTATCATTCTGCCAATTATTTGGTCATGAAAATGTTTCTGGAGCCCTAAAGAGATGTTTGTAATTTCCCTCTTTCTTTTTTTTAGTCCAGAGCCTGAAGATATTCAGTGCATGTCCACATAAAGAGTCAAAAGAAGCAAATCCTCACATATTAAAAGCTATATCTGGGGCAATATTTTGTGTTTTTTACCTGAAAAATGGCTTAAAAATAATAATTGACCATCGAAATAGTTGCTGACTAAATTCCTAATCGATTAAACGATTGATTTTGACACAAATAGTCACAATAAACTCAATGTAACTTATAAGAGCTGAAACAATCAGTCAATAATCAATTGGTTGGCAACATATTTCACCATCAATAATCATTTAAGTCACTATTTTTAAAGCAAATATACTAAAATGTCCTCCAACTGCAGCTTCTCACATGTGAATATTTGCTGCTTTTCTTAGTCCTCGGACAGTAAACTGAATATATTTTGGTTTCTATTAATTAGTGATTAATCCTTCAGTCTAACCTGACATATTCAAACTTCCTATAATAATCCCAAACCTGAATAAAAACAGCAGAAACTCAAACACAAAGCAGAGTTTTATTAGTTTTTTGGCTCAAATGATTCCTAATATAATGATCAAGTTATTGCCACCTCGTGCTCCTGGGGGGAACCGTGAATAGACCAATCAATTAAACCCTCAATGGAGAAGATAATGAGCAGATGAATTGATAATGAAGATCATTAGCTCGCAGCCTTATAATTAATCATCACAATTAAAAGAGCTTAATACCAAACTCCAGCCCAGCACCTCCCAACCGAGAGCCACAGAGGTTATTATCAACTATAAGAACATTATTGTGATATAAAGCAGCATTAATGTGTGCAGTGAGACTTACATCAGTCTGTATGGATCAGTTTAACATTTAAATCCGTTAAAAGAGTCATTTGAGTTTGTATTTAAAGCGACTCACCAGGAGCGGACACATGCAGACGCACAGGCTGACCAGGAGCCAAAGTTTCATCCTCCCTCCGCAGTCACGGGTCCTCACGGCACAAACTCAGCCTCTGTCTGACTCTTCATTTAAACTCCACTTCGGACTTTTTCCCATCCAAACAGCATCTTTTTATCGGGATATTTGATTAATTCCATGAATGTGGGAAAGAAAAAAACGCCTTTAAAGAGAGAGAGAGAGAGAGAGAGAGAGATAAAGAGAGATAGAGAGGGAGGGGAGGATGCTCCTGAACCCACGCTGGTCACTTGCACAGCGCTGAATGTGCGCACACATCAGTTTCCCGCAGCTTCCTTCAGCGCGTAAAGCTCACAGTGCCGAGAGCGCACACCTCCGCCACGGGATTTCAAAATAAAACAATTTATTAGGGATTACTGTGAGATAGACTCACATCTAGTTTCCGATTTATAACAAATATATCAGTATTTTATCAATTTAGGCACATTTGTAAAAAGATTATTTCTACTAGTTTGGTTCAGCTTCAAGCAGTATTAGTACATTAGTCATGTGTGACTTGTATTACCATCTTGTCCATCCTCCAAAGAGGACCACAGTGGTATATGTAGGCTGTATTTGTTGCAGTGTTTTTAAGGTTTACGTGTATCTGAGAGTGCAGGTTCAGTCCATTTAAACTGCATTTAAAATGTTTTATCTCTTCTGTCACTTGCCTGTATTTTGCACTTTTAAGATTTGTAATATTTTGTCCTTGTTGCACTTTTATTACCCTGTAAAAGCTCACAGAATTGCCCTGGTGTATAAGATATACAAATAAAGTTACCTTGCCTACAGGATGGCTCAATCTGCTGATTATTGGAACTCTTAATTAAGGCTATTGATTGTTTGGTTTGTTAAATTTTAAAAAATAGTGAGTTGACAAGCAAGAATTACCCAGAGACATCTTCAAAGTGCTTTTTTTTTAGTCCAAACCTCAAAATTATTACTATTATTATTATTTAAGAAACTGAAATGTTGATTAATTGACTAAATGTTTCACCTTTATAACAAAATATCATATTTCATAAGATCTTTATAAGCTTTGTGTGCACAAATCTTAATGTATAAAGCAACAAGTAACTCAAGCTGTCACATAACACATAGACTTTTCAGGGATATTTCTGTGGAACTAAATGAATAATGTTTCATTGAATCATTGAAATGAAACAATCTGGGAAAGAAAACAACTCCTGCTTACAATGCACAACCTCTTATGAGGGGTCACAAGTAGAAATTAAATTTTTTTAATGAGTCCAAAAGGTTGGGAAGCATCGCCTTAGGTCCTCAAACACCAACCGCGGCTTTAAATGTGGTCTGTTGAATCTTTTATTCAAATTTTTCTGCTCTGTTTTATTGTATTTTAATGTTTGTGTTTACCATCGTATCATTTGTTTAAAGCTTTAAAGCTGTTTTTTTCTGCAGGGTCACCTTCCGTGAAGGCCGACATGTTTAACCACCATGTTTCTACAGTAGCCCAGAACAGACAAACCTAATATTTATACTAATAGATGCCATTAAATCCTACACGCTGGACTTTTTAATGCTCAAAAACCCCTATTTTCAAAAACTATTGCTTTGAAAAGGAGAGAAAACTTTCAAACAGACAAACTTCAACAACTCTTCAGTCTCAGTGTTGTCTTTAAAATTGACTTGACTCTGTAGGAAATTGCTTTGGGAGTAAACTCACAGCAGAATAATTGAGACTGACTGCGAGAAAGAAGGTTTTAAATAAAGTAAATACAGCAGTGGACACGCAGATGCAAACCACACTAATTTTTATGCACAGCCTCCTTTTTTTCCCCAATGTATATTGAATAGGTTTGACACTTCCAATGCCACTGTGCACTGGTTCAATAATGGGGCTTTGTCCAGTCCTCTGTGGCTCTGCTGGGCTGTCGCCAACAGTGTGTACTCAAACAATACAGTGTTTAAATTTGCATTTTTCTCTGGAACACTTTGACAGTGTTGGAATGAGACTCAACATTTGACTATCTTTCTCGCCTCTGATTGGTTGTTTTCATTCAGGCTCGTGGATTCCTGTAGATGTCATTAGGAGCGCCAGGAGGAGCCAGAGGAAGCAGATTATTTCACAGATTATCTGTCTCATGTATGACTGTCAGGATGCAGTGAAAGTTTCAACAAATGTGACAAAATACAACTTAAACTACTTTGTTAAGATCATGGTCACATCAACATGTTCTGATCCACGGTCCTCAAATATCGACGTTGTTTTGCCACACCCCCTCTGCGTCTGTGGGAGACGCATTTATAAAGCGTTCTTAATGTTGTGGAATGGTTGCAGTTTCGTTAGTCTTAGGCAACAAAGCAACTTGTTTAGGTTCAGAAAAAAACATGATTCTCAAAATAAGTCTGTGATTATGAAACATAAAAATAAGGTTTTTTGGTTTTTGGTTTCCACCCGAGTCTCCTGAGTGAAAGTGCTGTGTTAGTCTGACCCATCCATTCACCTCCTTACGTGGATATTCCCGCTCTTTACACTACATCACCTGACGCAGATACAGGGTTACATTACAGCCCGCTGCGTCTCAAACTTTGTGCGTCTGTATGGAGACGCCGGGGGGTCTGACAAAATGTTGCTCTGGGGTGTGAGGACGTTGACTCTGGAGATGCAAACTCAGATCTTCAGGGTCCAGTCCAAACCCTCCACCCTGACCTCCTCCTGAAGGAGTTGTGCAGCCCTATAACCTTCTTTATTCATTCTTCACACACCTTATAAAATACTTGACCAAAAACATAATTGCTCTTTGTTTACCTTTGTAGTTCTTGGCCCGTGCTGATAACCCTGCACTTCACTTTAATTACCACTAAACTACCGATGGCTTCAATCCAGGCATCCTTTAATCCCCACCATTTCTTTCCCCTGTCCAGACAATCAGAGCCAGTGTGACATGTTTCCCCCACAACAGATGACAGCTGAGCAGAAACACAGGGCGCTGGGTCAGTCTAGGGTTTGTTTGTGTGACTCACACTGTGAAGTCCAAACGCTCAGATTCCCCTGTAACAACCCACAACCTGGAGCCAGGCATTAATCCTCTCGGCTTTGATTCCCAAGTGGCGTCATCAACAAGCACAGACCACAACGTCTCTGGAAGCTCGGTGATGGTAAATTGTTTTGTATTTTGTTTATCTGATGATTCATTTATAGGACAATTAACACCGATGTACATGCACCGTTAAAAGAACACCAGAATGTCACAGGACTTATTTCCATTACTGTGCTTGTTGTAAGACGTCACAAAGCACAAAAAAACAGCAATATACAGAAAGTATTCGCATTACGAGGGATTATTCTGACAACGGCTTAAATTACAGACAGATTAATGTAGGGAGAGATCAAATCACAGATAAACGGCAGCTAACAGTCTTAGCATCCCGGCTGGGTAACTGTCTGTGTGGCCATTGGAGCTATTTTTAGCTTATACAGATATTAGACCAATGAAATTACTGGCACCAACAGTTTCAGCCCAGACCTGAAATGAACGCCCCCTGGACAACGCTAAAGTAGGGTCTCTATAAGTGCAGAAAAAGAACTCCAGTTTAAATGGCTTTTTGGTTGTTACAGTTTTAACCAAGTAGGTATGAAACAACTCTTTTACCTCCAGCTGGCCAGACTTGTAGGGGTGGCATGAAGTATGTGTCCCAGCTTTCCAGTCATTCCCAATTTATACAATTCCAACACTGTTTATGGACACCATTCTGCAGAAATATTCAAATACAAATGTATACCACAGGCTAAAAATGGCATGTTTTTTGCCTCAAACTGCATGGGATTAGCATAAAGTGGGCATGCCTGCAAAGGGGAGACTCGTGGGTACCCATAGGATCCAGTTTCATTCAGATATCTTGAGGTCAGAGGTCAAGGGATCCCTTTGAAAGGCCAGTTTTCACCATCACCAACATTAAGCCTTACTTTTGGGGCGTTATTTAGCTTCCTTTCCGACTTGCTAGCATGACATGGACACAAACACCAAGGATGTTTAAACTGAATTATTTTGAATGCTCAGAGAATGTAGTGACACATTACTGCCCGGTTCTCCTTTGTGTCTCCACTTCAGTGAGCTTTCAGATTGGAGATCATAGAAAGTCTGTCTTTGATTATAAAGTAAAGGTCAGTGAACCGCCCGATGAAATATGAACCAGCTTATCAGGATATTGCCCCCTCAAACTTCTTGCTTCGGAACAGCAGAGCAGACATACACAGAGAAAAACCTCGAGCTCTCTCCTTTCTGAATGCACACACGCTCTTCTGGTATGTGTACATGCTTTCTGTCTCGTACAGTAAACTCCTCAAAGCAGAGCGAGGATGAAGTGGCACATATTTACACAAAGCTGAAGACCATCGGCTGCCCTGCTGTGGGCGAAAGTATCAACACTACATTAAAATATGCAGACAGAAAACGTAAAGCAGTCTCTCCACGTCCAGCTGCTCCAAGTGCTTTATGGCTTGTGTATAAACTGGGATTTAAACAGCGCCGTGGTGTGAGCGTACTTTTAAACAGAGTCCTGTTTCAGATGAGGGGGAAGAAAGTGTCGTCTAATCTTCGTCACGTAGTTATTAGGGTTGTTTTTGAATGCTCTGTGCCGGAAGGATAGACCAAAGTGTGGTGGGAAGAAATTAAATGATAACAGTTAATGAAAGTTTGATTGAGTTGATAAATTGCTCCTAAAGTTTACCTTGTTTTTTGGGGAAGTGAATAAGCTGATAAAGACAGAGCGACAATTTAAAGAGCTTTGATTTGATTAACCTTTGAGCTCAACTCTCACTGATTATCGTTCCAGTTTAGGGTTTTGCTGCGAGGGACAAACTGAGCAATGTGCCAACTGTACTGTTGCTTTTGGGGAAACTAACTTCTACTAACGGTATGCGATTTGGCGTGCAGACTGAGTAAGAACTTTTCCAATCAGTGAGTAAAGTTTGTGATACTGCGCCACCACGCTTCGATTGAGAAACAAAGTCATTTTCAGAACCTGTACTTTTTAACTTTTACTTAAAGAAGTTGAATCCATATTCTTTCTTTTACTGGAGTCTTTCTGTACTTGGATAAAGTGTGTGTGTGTACTTTTGCCACCTCTGCAACATTATGTGTATTTATATATTATTTAAAATACCAATTTGGGTGGAAAAAGTCTGAATGAATTGTGAAGTGAAAAGAACTGCGACAATTTATCCTGATAAATCTCTTTTTTTCTCATCTCCCCCTCTGTTTCCCAATATCTTATAAAAGAAAGTACAAAGGTCAATAGAAATCCAATTGTAACTCCTTTTTCATAACATTCAGACGGCACATTGAGCAAATCCCAGACTGATAGCCAGTTTCAACAATAAGTGGTAAAAATGCCAGATCTCAGCAGGCCACATAAAGATCTTCACTTTTAAGATAAACTGCATAATTCTCAGTGCTGTATTCACATTTTACATTCCTGTCCGCGGTTTTTGTTTCGTCCATTAATCAGCCAACCGTTCTTTACTCAGAGCAAACACAGATTCTCTGAACAGATGAATGTGGATCTTATTATTTGCCTCTCTAAACCCATAGTTGAAGAAGCAAATATACGTCTTTAGACCAAGAACCAATAATTTGTTTGTCCCAAGTAAATGTATTTCTTGCTAGCCTGCTTTCGTGCATATCAAGCAACCGATTCCATAACAGGTCATTTCTTCTTGGGTCCACACATCCTCCCACTATCACCAACTCTGATGCATATTTATTTATTTCTCCACTGTTTCACTTGTGGAAATATATCTAAGAGCCCAAACCCCAGCAGAATAATCAAGCACTGGACACACACAAGCTTGATAAACTCACATCCTTCAGCTTTTCTGCTTTCACCAATGATTCTTCCCAAAGCTTGTGTGAAATTCACGCGTTCATCAATATAGAAACCTAGAAAAATATATTTATATGAATCTTTGAAAGTTTTTGTGATCATATTTTTAAGCTCCTTATGTGATGTAGATATTCCTAAAGTAAATAAGATTCATATATTATGCAGTATATGGTCTCCACTTAATGACCATACTGAATACATAATATAAAGCTTTTACATATTAGATTGGTGTGTGGGTTTACTGGCCGTTGAAATGTGTAATCTGGCTTCGAGAGCACATCATTTTCTTATTATTAACAACAACACAGAAGGTTGTTATCTAGAAACAGAGCATGCTGCAACATTTCAATGAAGAGGCATGTAGGTGTGAAAGTGAAGGCTGGGAATACAGCACTGTAAATAATAAAGTTATTCTTCTCAGTGATCAGCCAAAGGTTTTCACTGTGCTTTCTTTGCCTGACTCTGCTTTCATACATGAACTATAATGTGAAACTGCATTTCATTCATCTGTAATTTAGGCCATCTTTATCTTATTAAAAGTCTACCTATCTGTGTATCATTATTATTCCTCATATCTTATTAATAAACCTGATAAAAGTTTCCTCTTACGTCACTGATTATATCCAACTCCTGCTAAACATTTCAAATTGTTCATATTCATGAAATTAATAACCTTTTGCAAATTCTTTTTTTTAAAATTATAAACAGTAGGGATTAAATGTGTGAGGAGTTCATCTTTTGGACTTTTAAGATAATGCACTGAATCACACAGAAAACACAGACAGGTCATTATTAAAGCTGCAGCAGGTAACTTTTATAAAAATAACTTTTTGTCATATTTAATGTAACTTTCACTGTATCATGGCAGTAGTACATGAGACACATAATTGGTGAATAAATCAGCTTCTTCTGGCTCCTCCTAGTGCTCCTAATGGTATTTATAAGAATTCACCGGGCCCGAACAAAAACAACTAATCAGAGCCGAGGAAGATAGAAAGATGCTTTAGGTTGGAGGCTTGAAGAAAGTTGATTGTTGCTGATTGTTGCTGATTGTTGCATCTGTATTTGACGCCCTGGGAATGAAACCCAACAATCAACTATCTTTCTTGGCTCTGATTGGTTGTTTTCATTCAACCATTAGTCATTAGGAGCCAACAAGCCAGAAGAACCTGATTTTTTCACAGATTATCTGTCTCGTGTACTACTGTCAGAATATAGTGAGTAAGTTTCAGCAAATATGACACAAAATATTTTTTATAAGAATTACCTACTGCAACTTTAAAGTATCTTTTATCTCACGTGTTTGATTTTTGTTAAACAGTATTATATTTAAGCTGAACCCTCTTTAAAAGTGCTTGTAGAGAGAGTTTTGGTCTGTTTTTTCATCATGGAATTACGCCTTTCTTTTTTAACAAATTCCTGATGTATTTCTGATTAGAATAATTAGAATAAGTTTACCTCAATTCTTAATGAATTATTAAAAAATTGCAACAATTTTTGCAATTTCAACTGTAAAAGGGTCTAAACACTTAAGCTACCGTGACATCAGGTATTTTAGGTCATAACAATCCCAAAAAACCTGCTAATAGGACCCTAAAAACAGAAACCATGAACAGGACAGGTGCAGCGTGTCTGCAGGAAGCTCCCAGTAGTATAGTATTCAGCATAGATGCTTAGTGAATAAATGTGAACCCCCATAATACAGACTGCAGCTCATCTACAGCAAATGAGGTAAATCAGCTCAGCGGTTCTCCTGGTTCAGCTGTAAGGATTCATTCAGGTTGGAGAACGACAGATGATTGAAAAAAAGCTCCAATTTTAAATCGAATCACTCAAACAAAATCCCATTTTACACCTGACATTGTGAAGCATGTTAAAGAGATGTTAAAGAATAAAGGCTGGATTTATTAGACATGATCACCCACAGCGGAGCTCAAATGGAGACTGTATCACACAGTAAGTAACAGCAAGTAAGGAAAACATCAGCAAAGCTTTTCTCAAGGTTTCTCACCGCTGATGTTAAAACAAAATAATGTGAAGTATGTAAAGAGATTCTTCTGCTGAGTGGCCTACATTTCTCTGTGCCTCCCTGAGATTTGATTTTAAAATGTGAATGTAAGAGAATTTATTTGTATTTGTTTTTTTCTGTCATGGTTTGATGCACAAGCATGATTTGGAAACTTGAAATCCTCCAGCACAACTCTGAGAACGGCTATAACACATTTGCATTTTTATTGAATTTCCAGCACAGAGAGACTCGATGTCCCTTTTTGCTGTACGGGACTTTTATGGAAACACCGCACTCTGTAGATGAAAATGTTACTTTGTTTGCTCTAGCTTTTAAATAAATAAATGAAATAAATGAAATAAATGTCTGTTACATTCATGCCAAACGAGGGCTGATTATCTGCGTAATTTAAACCTCTCTGTGTTTCACAGTATAGAGACTTTTTTTAAATCTGTGTGGAGACTTTCCCGCAGCAGTATTGATGTTTTTTATGTCAAACAGCCAAAAAGTCTGTATTTCATAGTTCACCTTACAGAATCAGATTATTCTCCACTGGTTGGACTACGAGAGGTAACTCTGGAGATGTTGGATACCACCGTACAATACTGATAACCAATAAATAAATAATAAAAAAAAGGCTGCACCAAGTGGTAAAAAGCGATTATTTAGACAAATACTACGATTGCGATGTGATTCACGATTAGTCGAAATGATCTTATTGCAATAAAATTTTAAGTTTCCCTGAAAAAAAATACTTTTGTGACATTTGTTGAGCTCTGTACAAAACAAACAAACAAAAACAAAAATAATAATTTATGTTTACAAGATTTGTATCTTTTTTATCAAAAAATAGCAAATTTGTGCAACCGTGATAAAATAAATATTCTAGTATCAATGACTGAAAACAGTAACTATAATAATAATAATAACAACAACAATAATAATAATAATAATAATAATAATAATAATAATAGTAAGAGAAAACATAA
>NW_023339796.1:1954576-1970967 GCF_004916995.1 Morone saxatilis | reverse complement strand
AGTAACTATAATAATAATAATAACAACAACAATAATAATAATAATAATAATAATAATAATAATAGTAAGAGAAAACATAAAAACGCAATCGAGAAAAAAGTAAAAGTTTAGCATCAAATTCTTCACATTTTAAACAACCTCCTTCACGATACACACACACATAAAATATACACACACGTGCGTGAATTTGCACTTGTTACAACTGTAGACTGAATAAGGAAACTTTAGGAGTGTTTTGGCTTTGGCTGAAAATAAACCCACCCTGTTCTGCCTCCTCTTCCTCTTAGACACGGGATGATGTTTTATAGCCTCACTGCTGCGGCTTCGCAGATTGTTCTTTTCCCACCCTCATTTTAGGAAGCACATTGTTCCTCCTCCTCATTTTCCTCCTCTGTCATTACCCTGCGCAGTTTCAGAGAGGAGAGGAAATTAAATCAGAATATGGAGCAGCAGCAGTGTTATAGGCTTGATTGTCCTACAGGATCAATGTAATCATTATTTTTTTGTAATCAATGCTTTTTGCTCTGTAAGAAATATACTCATCTCTAATGTCTCACTTTACTTTGTGATTGCATCGCTGTATGGGCTGTGATCCACCCAATCATCAAAGTGCTTGTGGGAGTCGGACACTGAGACCAGAACGACTCCAAACTAATCTAATTAACGTACAGGAATCTCATGAATGGCAAACGGTGGGCGAATAAAGACGTGTGGGCGCGGATAAGACATGACAGACAAATGCATTTTTATCACAGTTTATTATTCCTTTAGCTAACAATTCCACTTTACTTTTATTACCACAGACGTTTCAGCTTGATTATTTGGTCTAGAGGGAACTAAAGGGAGTGCAACAGGAGATAAACTTGAGTATACAACTTTTATTTTATTTATTAACGCAAGATATGTGATTAACATTAACACAGGACCTCAATGCAACCAGGGCGACAAGACCAGACATACAGATGTATGCAGATGATACAGTTATATAGGCCTATGGAAAAACAGCTATTACAGGTACAGACAATGTTTCAAAGCACCAGAAAGCTCGTGTTTGACTCTTAACATCCAAATAATACAATATATAATATATAATACTGGTCCATCCAGCTGAACTACATGTTAAAATCAACAGTCAGTAAATTAATTCTTACTTTAGGGGTTACTTTAGATTAATTCAGAGGTCAGAGATCCAGGTCTGCCCTCATTTGTATGTGTGGGTGTGTGTGCAGAGACTGTGAGCGTGCGGGCTTCAGGTAATTGGGGGAAGGAAAAGAAAAGAAAGGAGGAAGAAAGAAAAAATAAAATCAAAAACAGGTGAGGGGGAGAGAAGAGAAGAGGTGCCAGGTCAGGACAGCTGCATTCGGCCAGGATTTCTTCATCTTCATCATTTTTTTATTATTATTTTCATCCATTTGTTAATCTCTGAACTACCCTTTATTTGCCCCCTTGCTGTCCTTGCTTTCTCCTATTTGAGGCCGACCCCAGACTCGTGGGACTTCTCCGGACTGCCGCAGGTCAGTAAACACAACATTTTGAATTTCTGTTTGTTTGAATTGTTGGAACATCCAAACTTAATACTTTTACATCTAATTTAAATAAATAATAAACTGTTACGTATGCAATATATTGTATCTGACCCATTTAGAGTTGTGACTGGCTTATCTGACTACTTATCTAAGGCAGGGGTTCCCAACCTGGGGGTCGGGGCCCCCACTAGGGGTCGCCAAAGCTTCACAGGGGGTCGCAAGGCCTTCTTGATTCTTGCTATAAAACTGAAAAAATACACAGATTAGGCTGATATCTCAACATTTGGTGAGTCAAGTGTCTAATAAAACAATAGTCAAGTATCAGGGACAAAAAAAGTATGAATTTGTCATTAAAAGGATATTCAGTCTGTGTGATTGTTAAAAATAATTAAAGAAATTACATAATGCAGACAGATGGATGGATGGATGCAAAATTCCCGAAACAGGAAATAATCTGCTCAAAATTCATCTAAATCACTTGTTTTACACAAACTTCCTGTCGTTACTGAGTTCACTGTTTTAATATAATATTAGATATTAATAAAATATGTCACTGAGTCAGTTTATTAAATGATAGAAAACAGGTTCTTTAAAGGAACAACTGATCTAAGGTGCTTGCCAGGGCATTTCCCCATTAACACGTCTTATTCCTTCCTTGTTCCTCTTTCTCTCTCCTCCTTTAACCCACACACTAACTACCCAATAAAACTTCTTTTTCCAACTTGCATGGACACTGATTGAACATTCAGTCCATATTAATGTTATGTTACTAATAAAGACAGGAGTGTAATACATAAAGGCAGTCGGGAGGACAGACACAGGAGGAGGGAGCTGGCCTCTGTATTAACAAACTGCAAGTGTGAAGGTTGTTCTGTTCTTTTCCATAATTTAATTCTTTATTTTAAAGTTTTTGTTGCTGATTTTATTCACTTCCCAGAGAAATGACACTGCGAGCAGCTTCAACGCTGAATTCCTGAGTGATTTTAAAAATAGATTTCATTCCTCTGATTGTTTTTCTGCACTTGTTTTTGAGCCGTAACACAATTAAAATAGTTATTAAATTTCCTTTATGCTGAGCTGGGTTTCTCCTCAGTAAACAACAACAGAACAATAATGATATAATTACAGTACATAATAATACCTGTCCCTCTTTTCCTCATAATATAATTAACTGTCTGTATAGATTTGTACTCCACATCATCTGTAATACACACTCCCATGACATCTAGTGGAGGAATGCCGTCTGTGCAAGCAGCAAAGCACCTTAAATCTGTTCCAAATTCATTTATTTAATGGCCTCTTTGGATTTTACAGACTAAATTATCTTCTTTAAAACATTCGACTGGCCTCTTTACAATGAGGTCAGCTGTAGATGAAGCTTTGACCTTACAGGCAACAAATAGGATGAAATGGTCAAAGGTCAAAGGATAAGGGGTTGGCTGAGTGGTAGAATAACACCTGGAGTCGATCGATCACCTGCATAATATGTACATTATATGTATATATATTTATGTAGGCTATATATGAAGGGAAAATTAGAATTGAAACAAACATAAAGCAATAAAAATAGTCTATTTCCCAGTTTAATATGAGTGTTTTGGAGGTTTTTAGACCAGTATATATATAAATATATATAGTAAATACCTATAGTTAAACAATTAACTGGAAAGTTAATTTCACTTTTATTTTCTCCATAGACCGTACTGGACCAGGTCTAGGTGAAAAAACTACTACTACTGTAGCCTACTTGTCAAACTTTATTAATTGATTGAGACTAAATACTTGATACTATTAATTATTATTAATTATAACTGGAAGTAGCAGATTGTCACTGCTTTTTCTACATCGACCACATTGGACCAGAGGTCTAGATAAGATAAAACTGATCCTTTATTGATCCCTGCAGGGGAAATTTAAACAGCACTGCACTGCAGTACAGGGGAATGTACAAAGAGTAACGCCCCTGTATTATATACAGTAAAGTAGAATATGGTAAGCCTATATATATATATGGTATCTGCACATGTTTAATGTTTCTGAAGTATTGTGCAAAAAAGAATTGCTATCTGAGATCGTAAGCATAAATTTAAATAGGACATATTAAATGTATAATCGTCAACCCTGGACTAGATTACCATTATGGAATTATTATTGTATGGAAGCCCATTTCTGCCAATGTAGTAGTATCTCAAAATAATGACTTACATTTCAAAATAATGACAAAGTATCTTAAAATAATGACATAGTATCTTAAAATAATGACATAGCATTTCACAATAATAACATTGTATCTCAAGAAAAATGACTGACATTTAAAAATAATGACTTATTTTTAAAGAAAAAACACTAATACCTCAAAATAAATTTCAAAATAATGAATAATATCTCAAAATAATAACTTACATTTCAAAATAATGACTTAGCTTTTCGAAATAATGACTTATATTTCAAAATAACGACTTAAATAACAGAAACGTTCTCATTACGTTGAGAAACCTTCTCATTATAATACTTTTTAGTCACATTGGCAGTATAATAACCATCCATAAAACACTAATGTAACGTTATAATATGACACACTGACAGCGGATTCACACTAAACTCGGTAGCCGTTATTTCCGCCGCAAGATGGCGCCGGGAACCGCCGCCGAGCTGCTGCATTCGAAGCTCCCTCCCCGTCGGAGGCTGACCTCTTTCCCGCTATGACAGTTTCCTGCGGGCTGGTCGACACCGACGGACTGGCCGCCCTCACACCGAGATGTGCTGAAGGGGAGACGGGCTTATCAGAGTTTAGCTGGCCGCCATGCAGAGCACCGGGCTGCCACAGTGAAACCTCGGTTTATTTATTTTCTACGGGTTAAAGCGAATGTCGCAGGCCGGATAACGGTGAGTGTGTTTCTTTAACGTGGAGCAATAAGTTGTGTTTGGTGTTTGGTGTACGCAGTGCTGGTGGTTAAGCCCCGCCGATACGTGTCACTTTGTGGAGAGAACGTCACGACGGACTCCGTTCAAAAAACGTGGCAGTTAAGAGTTGCCGTGTTTAACGGTTACGTTTTACACACCGTAACCAGTAACCGAGGTGAATTTTGGATTTAGTAGTGGGTGCTCTTTAATTCGGCATACATACAACCAAACCAAACAACACGTATTTTAGTACAACCTGTGAGTTATTACGTTTCATTACGCTAATCGTTGCCAGCCACGGCGGTTTGTTTTCGCTGACAACGGCTGAGGCACTTTTCAAAGTTAAAATACTCCCTAAATTATAGTGTTTAGGTGAATTGGATGTATGCCGAATTGGAGACCGCCTCTAAATGCTTCGTAGTATGTAGTAACTTCCACTGTTATAGGCGCGTACTGTTGCCAGTTGTCTCAGGAATAAAGGTTAAAAAGAAATGGAGATTTTTGTAAAGGAGTTTCGTTATGACGTCCTCTCCATACAGGAAGGCACTGGAATGACAGTTGCACCAGCAGCCTGTATGGATATGCAGTAAAGACTGGAAATATAGACTAAAAGAACAATATTTTAATGTAGTTTACAGATAACATAATAAGATAATATTTGGTCTAATGTGGAGCCATTTGAGGGTTTGTTGTATTTCCTTTGCAACTTTTAAATCCCAACTTGTTGAAGAAATATAGTGTGGGTCTATTACTGAATAATTATGTGTGATATCCTCGTTTTATAAATGAATATATAACGAATTACATTCTCAAATGTTAAGACTTTCAGTGGTACTCCACAGTAGATAGTACAGTGTAATTACACCTGAAATACAGCAGTTTTATTTTGGCATCTTTTGGTTAACAGGAAGTGAATATTATGTCTATATTCTTCATGCATTTCTCCACCCACTGTGCTGCTGTTACACTTATATTAAGTACATTAGTACATTTACGAGGCTCAATAGTCAGCTTGTTGTTTCTTTGTCATGCTTAATGCTGTTTTCTCCCCCGGGGTCTGTGATAGGGCTGTTTGAACTTTGACCGCTGGAGATAATCTTGCATCATGAGGCCTCTGCTGTGTGACCAGACTCTAATGTTTGCTGTAAATATCTCTCTCTCTCTCTCTCTTTCTGCAGCAGGGAAATGAGTAACAGGATGGAGGGTTCGGCGGCACCGGGCGCCAGGGCGAACGGACCCATCGCGGCGCCCAGCCCCCCGGTGGGCTCCGGCATCGGCCCGCCTCCGTCCCCGGAGGAGCTGGAGGAAGAGCCCCAGTCGTCCCTGACAGACGTCACCCAAATGTGGATTAAATTCGGCAAGACTTTCGCCATCATCTTCCCGATCTACATCCTGGGATACTTCGAGTTCAGCTTCAGCTGGGTTCTGATCGGACTCGCCATGTTGTTCTACTGGAGGAAGAACCACGGCAGCAAGGACTACAGGATAAACCGGGCCTTGGCGTTCCTGGAGCACGAGGAGAAAGTGGTGAAGCAGAGTGTGCCCACTGCTGAGCTGCCACCATGGGTAGGTCCTGCGTTATTACCCCGCGTTATCGCTGTCTCTCCTCCAAGTGTCCCCCTTCCCTCGGGCGTCCTTCCAGCCGACTATAGGACTAACATCGACTGTTTTCCTGCCAAACTGGCTGATAGAGGTTCCTAAAGTGGAGCTGTAGTTGTTCTTCCCACTGGGGGAATAACACTATCCTACTTACTAACCAGAGAACCATTTCGTTCCCACATCCGATCAGATCCAACAATCAGACCAGCGCCTGTCGTTTCCTTGTTTGGGTCAGCGGTTAACCTTTCCAAACTCTTGTGTGTGAGGTGTTGAAACTGCATCGGAAATGAGACGCACAGCGTTTGAAAACTACGAGTAACACTCTGAGTCCCCTGAGAAATTCTCCTGCGGTCGTTTTATTGGTGGAAAAATCAGTTTCTGGGCAACAAAAGCAGAGAATGAATAGCTTCTGGCAGGTTAGATATTCCGAAATGCCCAACAGTGTGAGCCCATAAGTGGCTCCAGAACTGTATTTCACTACATGTCCTGTGATATCAGACCATATTTCTCAGACGGTGCAGTGGTGTTTGACCTTGGAATAAAGGCACACATCATCTCTTTCATTTCAACCCACAGCACAGAAACAATCTGTGTGTGACGTCTGAAAGGTCACACAGGCTCGCCGTCCACTTCCACGGCTCTTTTTGATCATTCAGTCCCGTTGACCACCGCTTGAAGTCCTCTATGAATAATTTACACGTGGCCTTTGAGCCTGCCGAGCTCCCCGGCTGCTGCTAATAAAGCTTATGTCCTGATTTTCACTTTCTGTTGGTGCGGTTGCCCGTCAGAGCACGCAGGGCGGTTTCCCTGCGCCACAATAAGGAACCGGTATGAAGAAGGCCGACCGGCAATACGCCTTCCACATAGCTGCCATTCTCTCTCTCTCTCTATTACATTCTTTGGTCTTTACATGTGGCGAGTTCACCCAGCCCAAATGACTAGTTCCTAGAAGCAGGGTGTGTACTCTGAGGATGTATGTGAGAAAAACAGCCATTGGCTCGTCGGCTGGTAGTGTTGACAGAGATTCATTAGAGCACAGTGTTTTCCCAAAAGCTGTTTTTCTTGCAGCAGGGAAATGGACGGGAAGCTTTGCTCCAGCAGTGCGCGGCTCCATTTGTAATTTCCAAGCTTTGTTAAATCCACAGAGACTGGAGACCTCGCACACTCAAACTCTTACTGCCTACGTTGAGTTAAGGTACGAGAGAGGAGACCCCGCTGAACAGGCTGTGTGTTGTTTGTGTTGTGTCAAGTTAAATTAAAGCAGAGACGTCAGAAGAGACGTGTTGGGTTGCATTGGATCATACAGGCGTCCCCGATGAAGTTATTACCACGCTGTGTTACTTCAAAAACAGGTTTTACTTCACAAGGAATGAGTTGACCTCAGTACTATAACTTAACAACAACTCCTGCTGAATAAAAGGAGCATTTCAGATGTTTTTATTATCTTGTAGTTACTGACTTTGGGATCGAGTTCAGGCCATATTCTTTATTTCAACATTATTCTAGAGATGAATAGTTTAACGGCCGACACTTGATCTGTATCATCGCGTGCAGTCGGGTCTTTCACAATGTGATTCTGAACTTTAAAGGTCTTTTATGTATTCGTGATGCGTTTGATGGCCCTTCCCCAGACTGCACAGACTCTGCCGCTGCAATAAAAAGGCCTTCTGCAGTAATATCCTCTGTGATGGACGACGGTGACGATGGTGATGAAGAACGCTGAGAGGCTGAGTGGATGGCAGTCAGACACCGCGGGCCCGATGCCGCACGCCGTACGCAGCCACACGGTAGAGCAGCTGTCGGTGTTGTTTAGTGAGTCAGCAGGCTTATCTTTTGTCTTTATGTCCCCTGTTGTGATGTTTTAACCCCCAGCGACACACACACACACGTGCTGATTGACAGCCTGATTAAAGGGAAACTGAGGGAACCAGTGAAAGGATGTCAGAGGGTTAATGTGTGCTTCTGATAATGAGCAGTGAACTGTGACCCCTGCAGACACTCAGACGGTGTCAGTCTGTCCCTCAGTCATTCTGACACACTAACCTCAAACCTCAATGATTAGAAGCTCAGAGAGACAAAGAGGGAACTCTACAGCCAAATAACCCCCATTAGGAGCCCTATTGTATTTAATCTGACGTCATTAGTGAAATTAATATAGTCTGTAAAACTTCCAAAGAGTAATTAAAGTCCACCGCAGCTTCCCGAGCACAAGTTACAGTCTTCAGTCACTTCAGTTCACATGAATTCAAACTCAGAAATGAAATGTTGAACCAAGATTAACTACATTTACAGAAAATAATCTAATCTCTAACTCAAGTTTAATTACCTGCCATTGCACTTTGGTAGTCCGCCCAAACAAAAGGCCGGTTAATTGTGATTTTTAGAGATTATTTAAACATTAGCCGTCAGTCCGAGCGGTACGTTCAATAAATTCATCGTAGAAACCTTGCGACTGGTGTGTCATTGGGTCGTAACATGACAAACGTGCTCAAGACATATAAGTATAAGTAAATCAGGGATTTCAGAATCAAAAATACAACCAATTGATTCATTATAAACTTTAGAAAGTCCCGGAAAATGTTCAAAAATATCATAATGTGACTTTTTTTCGCACAATCAACACTCAAAAACCACAAAAGTTTCCGGTTTATAACGATATAAAAACAAGAGAAAAACCAGCGACGTCTATTCAGTCGTAATGTTCTCTCAGTTATTTAATGAATCGACTATTTCAGCACAAAATGACTTCACTTTTGTTTATTGCATTTATTTTTCTAAAGGATGCTTCACTCCTGTTAGATGTAGACTGAACACAAGAAGCGACAGGAGGGTTTTTATCAGTTTTCCCTTCAGACACAATGGATCAACTGTCATACTCTGTATAAAACCAACACAATGAGCCACACCTGCAGTGTATTGGCACGCAGTAAAAGCAGCTGTTCTCACCACCGAAATATGGATTTTGGTGGCGAGCCCGTCGCCTTGGCTCGTAGTTAACAAACGCCTGAGGTAATGCTACACGTCTGTGCTGGTGAAGACACACTGAGTCACTCGCTGCTCTCAGACGCACACTGATGCATCTGGACGGGCTCAGTTTCAGGAAAATGTACAGTTTGATAGGTTTCACCACCAGCTGGCTCATAGAAATCAACGTGCACACAGAAATAATGCGTGTTTGCCACCGAAGAGGCATCTCTCTGGAGTGGAGGCTTTCATAAGCAACAAGTAAACAAACATTTGTGGCCTGTAAATGATTCATGTGGATGTTTTATAGACACCACGACAGATATTCTGAGGGTAAAACTGTTTCATTTACAGTCTGACTAACAGATAATGTCCACATAATGTCTTCATGAGCTAAAGTACAAGTAACAACTCAGTTATTTTCATTATTGTGTACAAAATAAACTCACAGTCCACTTAGAGCTGCAAAAAATAGTCCACTCATCGATTATTTGATAAACTGATGAATCGTTTCAGTTATTTTTCGAAGCAAAAATGAAATAAAATAGATGTTTTTAGCTTTTTAAATGTAAGAATTTGCTGCTTTTCTTCCTCGTACATTAATAAACTGAATATCTTTGGGTTTTTAACGGTAGCAGTCAGTTCTTACACGTTAATATCAAAGTGCTTTTTAAAGGAGGGGTTGTCGTTTGAGTCTCAGTTTTCCGTTAACTCGATTGCTCCGTAATCCTTTGATCCATACAAGCTGGAAAATCCTAAAGTTAGTGAGGAACGGAGATAAGAATCCAGCGTGCAACCTTTTAAAGCTCTTAATGTGATTAACAATGCATGACAGGAAATATAATTTTTTTTTGTCCTGAACAAATTAGCAGCAAATTCTCTTTGGCTGAAAATGAATTTTATTTGTCAAATTGTCCCGTTTTCATGCTCAAACACAAGTAATGTCAGTGTGTTCGATCACTTCTGTGTATTTAGAATTGACTGAACTTTACACTCGTTATGTTAAATTGCTTTAAAACTGCAGGAATATGTAAAAAGTGTAGAAGCAGAGGTAACCCCAGGTGACTGGCTGTCAGGGAGTGATGGATGGTGATGAAAGGCTGCAACAGAAGGCTCACTGAGGAGGAATGAGGTCAGTAAACGGTTGGTCTGGACGCTTTACGGCTGCCTCATAATGTTTATATAGTGCACCTGAACACAACACTACAGCTGATAAATGACAGATATATGTTCATACCAGAGTCAGACATTCGTATATTACGCTGATACTTCATACCTCCGTCACAGCAGCACAGAGGATTGTTCCCGGCTTAGGACGGGCGTCTGTGTCTTTAGAGAGAGGTGTTGTGGTTATATGCCGTCCTGGAATATCTGGAAAACCCAAAGACATTCAGAGACTAGTTTTCCAGTCGTGGAAACATCGGAAATGGATTAAAATGACCAAATATCCTGTAATTAGCCCCTCACTCAGATTACATCTGTTGTTGTGGATGATAATTGTTGAGTTTATGTGCAACAAACTACTTTGTAAACTTCTTTTAACACGTAAGCAGATGGATTTTGGTTTGGTATTTCCACGTGGAGTGTCCCATTGTGAGCGAGCGCTGTCCTGTATTATCAGAGGAAGGTGATAAACTCCTGGAAAACGATTTCTTAGAAAGAGCGGGAACCTTAGAGGTGTTGACTTGAGAGCATTAGCCAGCTGAATTGGCTTTGGATTGATTGCTTTGTCACATTTAACCTCATCAGAAGAAGTGTCGGGGGAGCGAAGGTCAACCGGGGAAACGACAGTAACTGTGATGCAAATCCATGGCAGGTACGCCCAGGTAGTAACGGCTGCAGCATTTCTACCATTATTTACATAATTCAATCAATATATAAAGTGTATAAAGCAGCGCAGGAACTCCAGACTCACATCCAAACTGCATTTCCATATTTCACCCACAAAAAGCCCGTGCTCTTTAATGTTTATACCGCGGTAGAAACGCAGACAGCGGGCTCAAAGAGCCTTTTATAATGATATGAAACCCATTGAATGTTTCTGACTCTTTCCTGATGACTTTAACAGTTGAGCCAGTATATTATTGAGACAGTAAGTTGATCGTTGTTCTGTTTTCTTCGAGGTTGAAAAGCTCAGGAACTACAAAACCGAGCAGCATGAAATCTGGATTATTTAGCTGTTTGCACGAATGTTGGAGACCTTCAGGTGGCTGGATGCACTGGGCCGGTCCTGCTGTAGGTGGGGATGTGTGTAGATGTGTGTAGATGTGTGTGGACTGTGGTGCAGGAGCAGACTCAACTCTTTCCCTTCCGTGTGTTCTGGGAAGCAGTTGAGGGGTTAAGACCAGGACGTGGAAAGTTACTGGGGACCGCAGGGTAACTGTTTCTCTTTTCTGACCTCCTTCTGTTGTCTCTCCACCTTCCCTGCTCTCTCTCTCCTCTCTCTCTCTCTCTCTCTCTCTTTCTCTCTCTCTCTCTCTCCTCTCTTCTCTCTTCTCTCTTCTCTCTCCTCTCTATCTCCTGTGTGTGCTCGTATGACACGTCGCTGGTTGGGGCCTCCCTGTTCTTCGATTCCTCAAAGGGCGGGCTCAGCTCCACGGCACGCGAATGGAAACAATGTGCTGCTCTGCCCGGGTTTGAGGTTAAAAGAAAAAGGACAGCGACTCTGAAAGTGCTGACTTTGTCTTTATTGATGAGTACCGTTGACATCTCCAATTCTGTTTTCTGTTCTGAACTGAGCAGGCAGGATGCTGGACTGGGAGGGGCCAGCCCACATCTCCTACACCAAGTTTCGACTTCTAATATGGACGTAAAACAGACCAAACGTCAACCCTCATAGTCATTGTTTTAATTGACAATCTTTTTTTTTAGGAGTTTTTGACCTTTCCATGCTGGATTGTGCACCGATATGACTTGAGGGGTATCTCAGAAAGCTGCTTTCTCATACAAATAAGACTTTAATTTGAAATGATTCAACCACATCTGGTAACATCGCTGAAGGCTGCTCTTCTCTCTTACTCTGGTGCTGTTGCCTCAGTATTGTAAATCACAGCTGCACCCTGCAGGTTAGGCTTTGCAGGGAAAACAATATGTTACACCAAGAATCATATCGGCACATATCGGTTTTACTCACAGCATGATCACAGTCATATTGTTTAAGTTATAAATAAACTTTGCACACAGACTGTTTATTGGAGCATAGGAACCATTTTTCTCTTCAAAAGTATGTTTAAACACTTTAAACACTTCCTCATTTCCCCATACATTAGTGGTAACATCCATCTAATAAAACAATTAATGTGCATAAAGTGTGTATTCTTTGCAACAATATGTTAAATTTCAGCTCCAACACTCCTTTCTTTTGGACTGCTTTGCATTTAAAGTAAAAGTAACTGTCATTAGAATCAGTTGTTATCTCTATTTAAAACAGCAGCTTTTGTCCTCCCAGGTCCTCCACATTCAGGGTCAGGTTCCACAGTGAGTGCCTACATTAAAGACATGTTGAGGACAGTTCAGTGCAGCAAGTGTTAAATATGAACTTGAAAATCTAGTTTTAACGTTATACTTCAATATGTAAACCTTCTCCTACTCTAAACTTAAAAACTGGTGAAAGGTTTTTAAAATTAGCATGTAATATGTTGTCGAGCTCGCGGGGGCCCACGGCGCCGGCGGCGACTGATCCCAGGAGGGATCCAAGTCAATGCAGAACAGACACGATTAAAATTATTGGTGTTCAGATACTGAGTTATATCAGAAAGTACATGACACGTATATTCATCTCGGTCGACTTGAGTGATTGGGGATAAATGTAGTCGCTGTTTCGACAGGAATATAGAGACGTTTGTTTGGGTTTTAGTGAAATACAACAAAAAACAATAAAGCAAGTGAAAATAGACGCAAAAATAATCAACAAATACACAGAATTTACATCCATAAAACATTTACTCTTCAACAGCAAGTATGGCTGCTTTCCAGGACCGCTGAGCATCATAGTAGTTATTTACTATAGCACTGCCCGACGCTCGAGAACTCTGTTCGTTTAATACAGATGATATATACTAGTGAGCTGCCTCTGATTATTATGGAAAAAATCATATATCCCAGGAATTTTTAATTTGGCAGTTTCAAATATTGAGGAAATCACGATGTATGTTTCATTAATTCGATTATTATTTAATAGTGTATGAAACTTCAGAAAAACATGCATGAATCATGTTAAGTTTCGGATCATGTTGTCAAAAACATCACTTTAAGGACAGTGGTTCCTCTAGTGGGTCGTCTACACTTTCCAATTATCCCACTGTTAAACATACGAATACTCTGTCATAATCTAAATTAGTCTGCCGTCAGGAATACTAACACCGTTCAAACGTACAAAATCTATATAAGGTTTGGGACAACGAACAAGTGACAGGGAATATCTTCTGCGAGCCGACTTTTATGGACAATGAGAAGCTTATGAGGTATGCAGTGTCGACCACCAGCGACCTGAGATATGTAATTATTATAGTTACGGTTTGGATATGCCCGATACTTCCACATTTGATTGTTAGCGCTGGAGCAAGGTCGGTAGTTTAGAACTTTTTACAGGGTGTAACGGTTGAGAGTATACCTGAGGCTATACATCGTTGAATTTCTATTGCGATGCCTGTTGGTGTTTTGAGTGTTGATCACGACGATAACGCAGACTGATAAACATGAGATTGGATTATATTGGGGTATGGAAAAAAATATAAATCTATATTCTGGTCTCACGATTTGTTAGTGATAGTTTTCCCCAAACTCGCAATCTTGATCAAATTTCGATTAATTGAGCACCGTTAATTATATATACTCAAAACTGTTTAAAGAAAACGTCTTTAAAGCTTGACCGTGTTGAGGGGTTTTTTTTTTCTGTTTCTGTGTAAGTTTGTTCCATAAGCGTAATTTTTGTATTTTCAATTTGTCAATTAATTCAGATCGATTCCGTTTCTCTCGGAGTTCATATTGCGTTCATGTTTGTCCATAGAAATGATGTCATGGGAAGTAACGTGGTTGCTTGATCGTTGGTCTCCCAAGACCCTATTGGTAGTTGTTGTGCTCGTGTGTGGATGTGAAGTAGAGGTACTTATTATACTGTGTGGTCTGGGTGTGGTTTTCTGTGTTGTGTGGGGTGACGTGGTATTAGTTGACTGCAGACAAATTTAGATTTAGGGTTCATTGATTTAATTAATTGTTCATGGAGAGGAGCAGAGGAGAGAAGCCAGATAGATATCTTCATACAGTTTTCTGGATTCGATTTTTTCTCTAAAATGGTAAATATGATGAGCTCAATAGGGTATTAGAGTTTAAATCGAATTTAAGTAATATCTGCTGATCAGTAGTTGATAAACTAAATTCTTAGTTTTGTATGCTGCAATTCTCATTGTCGTTGTTGTTTCTTTATCTATATATATGGTGTGAGCGATTATTATGCAGCCCAGGCAGTAGATAGGATCTAACCTCCTTTATGACAGATTATCATACATATCACATCGCAGCAATATGAGTGTATCAATGAAGTCATGTCCTTGATACATGTATGTGGATAATCTTGGTTCTGGTCATGGCTGGAATGTGGAGCTGTGGATTCCTGTTTGTTGTTTTCTGATTTGTTACTTGGATCTTATGTCTGCATAAGATTCGATCATTCCTACCTACGCCCTCCACAGCTCGTCTCTCTCCTAAATATAGACGTGTCAGCGCGAGCGAAGGTCTCGGCAGGCATAGGTCGCCTCACTCTCGTCACCTTTATCAGCAGCTCTGCGTATTGGTCTGATGGAGAGCTGATGAAGCAATGCTTTTAATCTTGTAATATTTTGGTATGTATCCTTTGAGATTTTGAGACATTCCACGCGGGTCCTGCCCACCGTGAACCACGAGTCATACGAGGACGACCATGAGTAAATTTGATAGATAGATTTCTTCACTCAGTCATAGCTTCAGTTTTAAATGTGGATGGATAATATGCTATGCAAGCACTTCGATTCAGGAATTGATTCTATACGCTCATCCTATCAGCAATGGGCCCTCTCAATTCTGTTCGACCTCTCTCCATTCTCTCCATCTCCTCATACACAAAACACATTGCATTGTATGAGAGAGATTGTTGTGTGGCTGGGAAAGTGTAGAGGTTTAGGATTATCCAATAATCTTTATATAACATAGTTGGTACTGTGTGAGTACTCCGATCCCACTTGACCCGCCTGATGCTATCTATAGAGGACAGTGTGATGTACCTTCCGGAAGAGATCAAAGGATTTTGCTGAGAATGATTTGGTGTATTCGTG
This sequence comes from Morone saxatilis, assembly GCF_004916995.1. Lineage (NCBI taxonomy): Eukaryota > Metazoa > Chordata > Actinopteri > Moronidae > Morone > Morone saxatilis. The sequence goes on along the minus strand of NW_023339796.1, from coordinate 1,955,666 downwards.
CTTGGCTGTGTCCATCAAGAGTATTGTTCCATTTTGAATAGATGTCGATGTCTAAACACAGAAGATCACAGGGTCATTCAGGGAATATCGTTTGACCAGTAAGATCATTAATGTATTAACTTCGACTTCCACGAGAGCTCGTGATCGGCCACTGTGTTCTCTACCACAATCAATCTTCAAGTACTATTTCTACACAGAGGTTTAGCTCATGTGTATTTATATTAGTGTGTTATTCATGAGGGAATAATCTGAGTTGGATGATCTTGTCGGTGTATATTGTTGTTTAGTTGAGGTGTGTTTCTTGAGGGGTGGAGAGACGATTGATGTTTATTGGGGTTGATTTTTATTAGTTAAGCGTCCTGTATCCTTCGAGCTTGTCCGTCTTGTACAGAGCTAGCTTTTACCTTGACTTTTTTCTTCCAAGTTCTTATCTTTTGTACTGATAAATTGAACTGAGAATTGCTAACCAGCCAAGTTCTTCAGCGCTGTGAGTCGTAACGACGTTAATAGCACTTCATTTCCAGAGCAGATTCAACAGAGAGCTAGCAGATCTACTACTGAACCATCCCATACAAAAGACTTGTGTTATGTCTCTGCATCAGGGGTTACGGCGCAACCAGAGACAGTACACACAACGGCAAGCGGAATGCGTGTTACAATGCGGACCGATGCTGTGCTCATATCAAAAGTTGAATATAAAAAAATGATAGAATGAGGGTGAGTTGTATGTTAAGATTAAGTGAAATTGTAGAATGTGGATAGATTGAAGAAGTTAAAGTGGATGCAGACTAAAATAAAGAGTAGAATTAAGAAGTGTGTCTTTTAATAAGGAGAAGATGTACATAGTGTGGGGTGAAGTTGGAATAGTAAGAAAAGGAAAGAGTATATGAGAAGAGAGGAGAGAGAAGCGGAAGAGAGAGGACATGATACGAGAGAGAGAGAGAAGGAGAAAGAAGCGAGAAGAAGAGAGAAGAGAGAGACGAGAGAAGAAAAAAGAAAGAGAAAGGAAGGTGTAGGGACAGAAAGAGTGAAGAAGAGAAGTTAATGAATAATTTTAATCATGTCTTAATGTTAAGGAGAGTGGTCTTTG
>NW_023339796.1:1949775-1954476 GCF_004916995.1 Morone saxatilis | reverse complement strand
ACGGAAATACGCAGACTGTAAACAGAAAATGAAAAAAAAAATCATTTCCCCACGATTTTATTAGTTTGGCCCCAAAATCGCAATCTTGATCAAATTTCGATTAATTGAGCAGCCTTAATATATATACTCAAAAGCTGTTTAAAAAAGTCTTTAAAGCTTGACGTTTTCTGTTTCTGTGAGGCTAACAATTATTTTCATTATCAATTAATCAGTCGACCGTTTTCTCGATTAATCTGTTCGTCATTTGATCCATAAAATGTCAGAAAATGTTGATCGTTGTTTCCCAAACCCTAGGTGACGTCTTGTTCTGCCCAAATTTAGATTTAGGGTTCAGTTTAATGTCATAGAGGACCAAAGGAACCAGGAAATACTCACAACTGGACATTTTTTCTCTAAAAAAAATGACTCAAAATGATTAATCGATTAACAGAATAGTTCCTGATCAGTAGTTGATAACTTATCTTATTGATGCTGCACCATTTGTGGGTTTTATCTATAATTTGTTGCTTTATTATGCAGCCCAGCAGAGTCTAATCCTCCACGACAATTATCAATCAACTCCAGGCCAAATGAGGTTATCAATAACATCCATACAGATTGTGTAATCTGGTCTGGTTCTGCAGTGGAGCTGTGGATTCCCTCGACTGATCAGTCTGCGGTCGATCTTCCTCCTCACGCCCTCCACAGCTCGTCTCTCTCTAAATATAGACGTCAGCGCGGAGCAGCCGTCACATAGGGTCGCCTCCTCCTGCACCTTTCAGCGCCTCCTGCGGTCTGAGGAGAAGCTGATGGAGCAGCTTTTCTTGTTATTTTGGTTGTCACCTCGGAGAGAGGAGAGCCACCGTCCTCCCACCGGAACCACGAGCAGGAGGACGACAGGAAATGAAATGATTTCAGCTCGTCAGCTTCAGTTTAAATGGATAAGTTCCAGCAGCACTCGACAGGATTATTCATCCTCTCCACACCTCCCTCTCTCTCCCTCTCTCCATCTCTCCATCTCTCTCATACACAAACACATGCATTGTATGGGGGGTGTGGCTGGGAAGGGAGGTTAGGATTTCCAAACAGCTGTTACATAGTTGGACTGTGAGTCTCACCCACTTGACCCGCCTTGACACAAAGAGACATGTGAGTAAACCCCGAAGGAAAGGGAGTTGTGGAGAGGGATCGGCTGCTGGTTCCCACAAGAGTTTGTCCTTTAATGTCACTAAACACAGAAACACAGGGCTCTTCAGGGGGAATCGTCACATTAAAGTCTAAATACTTCACTACCCACGAGCCTCGGCCACTGTTTCTCAACACAACATCTTTAACTTCGTCACAGGGTTTTAAGCTCAGTTATTATTAGTTGTTTCTGGCCGAAATGCAGCTTGGGAGTCGTAGTTAACGTCTACCTCGGACTTTCTCTGTACACGAGCTTGTACCTTCGACTTTTTCTTCAGTTCCTTAATCTTTTGTACTGATAATTGAACCTGGAGAATGTCGAACCAGCCCAAGTGCTTCAGCTGTGAGTCACGTAACGACGTTAATAGCACTTCGTGTTCCAGAGCAGTTCGACAGAGAGCTGCCAGCCTCTCCTACTGAACCTCCCCTACAGAAAGCTTGTGTTTGTCTCTGCTCGGGAGGTTACCGCGCACTGAGACTGAAAACAGCGCTGCGTGTTAATGCAACCGTCTGGGCTCGGTGTGGGCGTGTTGCTGCAGGCACATGAAACACGATCCAGGGAGGCCGGTTTGCGTAATGCATCCATAAGTCTGCAGGCTTCATGAGATTCACTGCGAAGACATTACACAGCAGTTAAACAGTCTGGGAAGGTGTAAAAAGAAAACCCCGTTAGCTCTCCTTCCTTCATTCGCTCTGTTTTTGTGTGCTTGCAAGTGAGCTTTAAGGTTAACGTGGTCATTTGGGGTGATAATACCACATCTATCACAGCGTCTCCAGTACGCAACATTAACATTAAGTTCAATACGTTAGAACCAGTACAAGAGTCAGTGGTTCTCAGAGTCATTGTGAGCCGCTGGGAGGGATTTGGAAGGAAGAGGGTGAACTGAACTGAAGCTTTCCGCTGATGAGAGAATGACCTTAAGAGACCTTTGCCCTCCTTTCTCTCTGAAAAATGCAATTGTTGCTGTAAAGAGTTCCCAGTTTTCTTTTGTCTTTTTGAGGAAATGAATCAGTTTCCTTGCTTTGTCACTCTGATACAAATACATTTATTTATTCATACACGTCTTCTTATCCAGCAGCCTTTATTACACTTCTCTCTGTTTCACGTCTGTTTCTGCTTCGACTTTTATCCCTCAGTTCTGTCTGAGTCATGTTGGTCATTATTTCCTGTTTACTTCACGTGGATGACTGTCGTGTTGTCACTCGAGTTTTACCAGGTCAGAGTTTCCTTCATGTTTCTCCTCGTGCGTTTTCCTCGCGCAGCCTCTGTAGCTCCTGCCGCCGCCTGTTTTATTGCTCAGATGAGTCATTCTTTCCTCCATTTGCTCCGCGGTTCCAGCTCCTTGAGGTTTGTTTTCAGATCCTTCAAGTCGCAACAGATGCAGGCAGTGTAGCTGACTGTGTGCGACCAGTGGCGCCGGTTCCTGCCCGGTTCCTGCCCGGTTCCTGCCCGGTTTCTGCCCGGTTCCTGCCCGGTTTCTGCCCGGTTTCTGCCCGGTTCCTGCCCGGTTCCTGCCCGGTCGGGAGCGAGCGGGGACAGATCCAGCAGCGTTCACAGTGTCAACAGACGACCAGCCATTTGTGTTCGATTTACATGTTTGGCTTCAGTCCAGTAACTTCTCTGTCCTCTACACTGAACTTAAATGATAATGGTTGATGGAACTTTGTCTCTTTTCATTCAGGGTGCTGCGTATGTGCGTTGCCATGACATCATGACAGAGATGAGTGTTTCCTGATGTTCGGGCCCGGTCCGCTGGTAGACTTCCTGTGTTTGAGTAATTTGACACTGTTCACAGCCGTTCTCCTGGAAGTCGCGTGATGTGCTGCGTAGTAAAGAAATCTTTTCTTCCTAGAATGGATTCATCTTTTCGGCCTTTTTTCCTTCCAGGAAGTTGTGACGTTGTGATCGCGACGATCTCTGGAAATCTGCATGACCTTGAACTTTTCTGCAAATCTGACCAATCATTGTAGTTTCCCGGGATAATGATTTAAAAAAAATAGCGAGGGGCATATTTACAAGTCACACTGAGGCTCGGCCCAATGAGTGTTTGTTTTTCACATTAAGATAAATGTTAAAGGACTTCGATAAGATTCCCTCAGACAAATACTGATACCTTTTACAGCTGTGTGCAAACATAATAATGTCTTCTTAATCACCTCTGACTGACAGAATCATTTCTATACTGCAATTTCTACGTATTATAAACCAGTACTGATTTATATTTCTATGATATCGGTAGAAGTACCAGTCATATTTTTGTTTGATCAAGAAACTTGGTATTATAACAGGATATCAGTCGATGGTTACAACAAGAAACCTTTCTCATTATATGTGCTCCAACTTCTGTTTTAAGATTTATTTTAGTTCAGGATCCTCCTTTGTGATGTCAGTTGGCTGCAAACTCAGATATTTTTTTATATTTATTCTTTTTTATCTGTTAATGAGCCGTGGAGGACTTTATAGGGCCTTAGTGAAAGATTGATAGACTGCATCATGCCTGTTCAGCTTTATGCCGTTATCTGATTTATCTTTCTCATTGTAAGCAGAAAAGAGGTTTTTTTCACACTTCCGTAGTTAATGTTATTCCAGGTCATGTTAAACCAATACTATGATAGGTAGTACAGTGCAGCAGTAACACACACACACACACACACACACTTTACTGTGTAATACCTGCAGATAAACAGCTCATCAGACGCTGACACGCTTCGTGAAATCCATCAACACTGAACGAGACTCTGCCGTCAGCGTGCTATAAATAGCACATAACTGGAATTTTAACCCAAAGAGGAAGACCACGTGACGCTGACGCCGGCGTCTGTGTGAGCTTGTTTGTTTATGTGTAGGGTGCACGGCTGTGTGCACGTGGACCGCCCGTTCATGTGTCACTCACCACAAAGCACCATGTTAGTGTGAGACAGAGTGACGTTGCGTTACTCAGAAGATACAGGAGGCAGTCAGTACTCCTTCATCCCCCGACGTTACAGTGAGCAGACCTAAAGGGTAAAAGAAGTACTGAAGTGGCGTGTTGAGAACGCTGAAGTGCAGAGTATACTTCAAAATAGTTTAAATACATTATACAGTATAACAAACCATATGAAGATAATACAGAATTCTGAATTAAACCTAAAATCAAGCATTAAAATGTATTGGAAGTGCCCACACATGCCCCAAATATACATTTGTCGTTCGGTTTTACACATAAAAAAATGCACATATAAAGCATTTTTGTGTGTCTCAACTATTATAATAACAAATAAAGACCCACTTTGGAGGTAAAACAACACTGTAAATGATATTATTGTACTTTTACAGTAAATTACAGGCTACTAATTACATTGCAGTGAATTCACAGTAGCATACAGTAATTATTTTACAGTAATATAGATGGAAATATGTGCTGTGTTTCTACAGTAACCATAATGTAGACTTTATAAACGCATTAACAATTGCTTCGTAATAATAGTTTGTAATACATCATGGATCATTTTCTGGTGAATGCAAAGCAGTGAAATGAGGACACACACACACACACA
>NW_023339796.1:1941523-1949675 GCF_004916995.1 Morone saxatilis | reverse complement strand
TGGACATTGTTAGATTTTGTTTCTCTCTCTCTCACACACACACACACACACACACAGACACACTATTTATTAATTTAGAGAGTGAAGCCTTCCTGTTCCTCCTGAATGTAATCTATATTCAAATGTGTCTCTGCACAATCCTCCCAGTGTGTCAGTTATGTAACAGGTCTGTCACAGCGGACGCCCCGTCCTCCACAGCGGCTTTGACATCCTGTCCCACCGCGGCGGCGTTCACTCTCAGGTAGTCAGCAGATACAGTCACACACTTAAAGAGCCTCGTTCGACTGAAAGTGACTGCTGCACTTAGTAGGATGAAGGTGAAACACTCATCGGTCTCTGTGGATGTCAGTCTGTCCGTCTCCGTCTGTCCACCGCTTTGGTTCAGACTCAGCAGCTATTGGATGGACGACAATGAGATTTTGGATCTGACCTTTCCTCAGAGACTTTGTGGTTTTTAGAGAAATGTTTACAACAACTATTGGATGGATTGTCATGACTTTAACGACCCCGTAACTTCTGACCAAATACGATATTCACGTAGAGAAAGTTATTCCTAAAAAGAACGACTGAACAAAGAGCTCCTGAATTATTACGGGTTTCTCCACATTTTAGTTGTGTGTTTCGCTGTGAAGTGTCTGAGTGTGTGCGTGCTCTCACTAGCTGGACCAGACAATATCTGTGTGCTTTAAGCGAGGCTGGGTGCTCTGCCAAAGAGAACTGGCAAGGAAAAACAAGAACGAGCTCCATAATACAGTATCATAAGAAAGAGGATGCAGTGTATCTGTAGTAATCAGGCTTCACAAAAGCTTCAGTCACTGTTGTAATGAGCTGCGGTCGGCTGAATGGTTCAGTTTCATTTATTTTCTGTTCCTCATTTAATTTTAGGTTTAGAAATGTGCAGATTTTACACATATTGGTCTACCCTCCTCCATATAGATGATAATTACCAGCACCACAAACTACAGCCTCGGAGACAACATGACAACCCTCCTGAAGGCAGGGTGGAAATGCATTTTGCTGCATCAGTTTTTGCTAGGTGTTCCTAATAAACTGGCGACTGGCCACATCTCAGTAAAGGAAAGCGAGGCCACAGTGATTCCAGAGACTGAGAGATCTAGTATTTCCTTTTGCTGATGTTGTGTGTTGATTAGAAATCGCCCTAAATGACAGCTGAACATGTAGAATGTGCACGGATCCCAGTGCTCTTAGAAGAAGTTTGTTCTGGAGAGAGGTTGTTCAGTCAGTCCTTGTCAGTGTGGATTTACATTGCAGATCGTAGTGACTGAAGCAGACTGCAGTGCAGGGTTGCCACCTGTCCTGTATAATCCAGGATCATCCCATATGGGAAACATTTTGCCCGTGTCTGTGACCGGATGGTTTGAAACTGATGCAACATTCATGGTGAGAGCAGCAGATGCGTAAAAAGGACAAATTGTGCATAAAAAATCACCAGAATGCAGAAATGAAGTGTGTGACACTCAGAATCCACGTTGAAGGGGAACCGTACTGCTCATGCCTGAAGAAACATGGAAAAGTTGTAGAATTCTACATTCGGGCGATGATGGGAAGTCCGTATTAAAATAATGTCTCTAAATCTTGCCTTTCTATCTCACATTACAGGTCCATTATCCAGATGTGGAGAGAGTGGAGTGGCTGAACAAGGTACACACACACACACAGCACACACACACACACACACAACACACACAACAGCACACACAGCACACACTCTCATTACCTTGGTATCTCTATCTGGTTTGCTGTGTTACGATGCAGAGGGAGAAAGACAGGTAGGAATATATAAAGTAGGATCTGAGATCCTGGAGCTCTGGCGAGACCCTGACCCAGTGCTACACCCCCATGCAGAGAGATGAGGAGGATCAGAAGAGACAGAGATGAGGATAGAGGACAGAGAGAGACAGGAGACGAGAGAGAGAGATGAGGAGAGAGGAGAGAGAGAGAGAGGAGAGAGAGAGAGAGAGATCACTTACTGTAAATGTCCTGGTGGACTTCCAGTCAGACGTTAATGGATGCAGATCAGCAGGAAACGAGCTTTTTAATGTCCTGTTGTGTTTGTCTTTTATTGTATTGTTGTTTATTGTTTATTGGGTCTGATTTAAAGCTGTAATAAGAAAGATCAGGATTGCCATCATTTATCTGTGAGGGGCTGATGGGCGATCAATACAGGTGATAACTCGACCAGGCTGCCAATCCCTAGCACCAGGGCATATTAACGACATTAAGAAAGCAGTTTTGTAGTAGAGGCAGCTGGAAAATGTGACTGTCGACTCAGATCGCCTCCATATGTTATTTGAAACTTGGCTGTTAGTAGGAAAACATGCGCAGTATAAACATGGACCACCTACCTGTAATGAACCTGAGACTCTACATCATGAACCCTGCAGTATTTAAAAAGGAGGAATAAAGTTAAATGTGACATAAACAGGCCTACCAGTAAATGATATGAGCGTTTGTGAGCTAGTGTTTTCCTGTAATGTCAAGAAAACTACTGGAAATTTACCTGGAAGGTCCTGGAATATGTTTATCAGTGCTGTACACAATGGTTAGTACTGCAGAAGTCCGTCTACAGGCGCAGTATTAATACAACACACTGGTCTCTTTCTCATTTAGACCTAACGAATATATTGCAACCTCTAGAGTCTGCAAACAGTGAGACAGCAGATCATTCCCTGTCTCTTCCCACACATAAAGAGAGAACACAGTAATTCCTCCTCGGGATGGAGCCCGTTAAAAGTCCACCAAGCACGCAGTAAAAACCATGGCAGGCGTGTATCGGCGTCACCAGGAATGTGGTCACGAGCTCTTTGTGGGATCTGGACTAACTCTCTGTGCCTCTCCCTCAGACGGTGAAACAGATGTGGCCGTTTATCTGCCAGTTTGTGGACAAGCTGTTCAGAGAGACCATCGAGCCGGCGGTGAAGGCGGCCAACCCTCATCTCAGCACCTTCTGCTTCACCAAGATCGACATGGGCGACAAGGTGACGACGTGACGACATACAGCACACGCAGCACTTCGTTTTATAGTCTTTTATATCTTTTTATTGTAGTTTAAACTGATACTAAGTTCAACAAAAGGCGCAGAAAGTAAATACAAGACAAGAAACAACAGTGCAAACGTTAAACTTTATTTATTTGCCAACTATTTTGGTAATTGATTAATGATTAAAGTATTTTTTTCAAGCAAAAATGGCAGAAAATGATGTTTTCAGCCTTTCAAATATGGAGATTTCCTGCTTTTTCTGTGTTTTATATCATTAAACGGAATATATGTGGGTTAAACAAGACATCTAAAGACTTTGGACTTTTTTCACAAGTTTTGACATTTTATTGATCAAGCAATGTATTTAGAAAATAATCTGCAAAATAATGGATATTGAAAATAATCATTAGCTGCAGCTCTACATCTGATACTACCAACTGTTTTATAGCAACAATCAAAGCAGACGTAAAGCTGGAAAAGCTGGAAATTTAGAGAGTAGTTTTCCAGTCATGGAAACACCTGGAAATTGATTAAAATGACCAACTTTCCTGGAAATAGTCTCGGTATTAATGTAGTCAATTTGCCCAAGACAACAGCTTATATAATCGTTTGCATTGTTAAGAGGAACTCCTGGAAAATGTCCTGGAAAGTTCCTGGAAATGATGAGTTAAAAAAGAGTGTGAACCCAGGTAATGTTCTTACGGTGATGGATCATTTAATTTAAAGGGAAAACACACTGAGAAATATGAAATACTGGTATGTAAGTATCAGGTATTTGTATTAATGAGGATAAAACGTTGAAATGAGGTATTATTGGTTAATACTGCTGCTGCTAAGTGTCGGTGTTAAGATCTTTTATTGGCGTGTTTCTATTTCCGTCTACTTTGTTGCTGTTGAACTTCCCTGAACTGAACTTTTCGTCTCTGTTTCAGAGCGTTTGTTTGCAGGAGGACAAAAGCAGCAAAGTGAATCTGGGTTTTTAATCTGTTATGAAAAGCATTCCTCCTCTTGTTTGTACCAAGCTGTCTTTTGTTTGTCTGTTCTGGCTTAAGCCTCGTTCTGAGCCACACTGCGCTCACATTTCAGAGCAGAGCGTCGTATGTAGGCGATGAACAGCAGATCTGAAGGGTTGTAATCCAGACTCTGGGCAGATCTGTGGAAGATTTGCTCACTTGTGTCCTGTTTTATCTGCGTTTCTGCAGCCGCTGAGAGTCGACGGGGTCAAAGTTTACACGGAGAATGTGGACAAGAGGCAGGTCATCATGGACCTGCAGATCAGGTACGCAGTAAACCTCTCACATTCACAGACTCATAAGACTGCCGATATTCTGTCTGTTATTGTCAGCAAACCCATGAAAAACCAACAATGACTTGATGAGATAGACTGTATGATTAGGAATGGATGAAGGTCAGTGTGGTCGGCTCTGGTAAAGTCAGCGATTTTAATATGGGGCCGTATGGAGGTTGACTCCCTGCTGGAGCCAGCCTCTAGTGGTCTTTAGAGGAACTGCAGACTTCATTTGTCAGCCATTGTCGCAGTGCAAATAGTCTTACACACACTATTTACTATTTATTTTGAGGAACGTTTGTTTAAAACTACAGTGCAAAGCTTTTTTAGGACATTTCTGAGCCTTAAAAGAAACAAAAACGACATATTTGCGAGCTGTTTTTAAAGATTTCCACCTTCAGTAATCACGAATGGGCTGAGAGGAGCAGATAAAGTACTGAGAGACAGACGAACACATTGTTGGTTTTTGTCTGTCAGTGGGATTTGTTGACAAAAACAAAATAACAGAATACCAGCCGTTTCCTTTCAGAATAAAAGTTGCTCTGAATGAGAACAAATGCAGAACATGAAGCCATGAGTGTACGATATGTATCCCTCTCTTTCACATTATATCATTAATCCTCGTATTGCGTTTTTCTCCGCCCTCTTTTCAGCTTTGTCGGGAATACGGAGATCGACGTGGACATCAAGAAATACTACTGCAGAGCTGGAATCAAAAGCATCCAGGTACGACTGCAGTGTGGATGTTACACGCTGTTTTATGCTGTGTCATGATGCAGCTTTGTCAGCCAGGCTCACACAAAGCGATTAGAAGTGGCAGGTCTCGTCTCTTTCCTGCTCCGTTACTAGATTAACAGACGCAGCTCTGTTGTTGGACTGTTTGATTTAGTGCTGAAACTATTAGTTCATTAATTATATTTAATAGAAAATGAATGGACACATATTTTAATGTCATGTGAAGATACCCTGTTAGCAGTGTCAGGTATCAATAAAATAGTAACTCTATCAATCCATATTAATACTGTTTATTAACTGACACGTTGTTTTAGCGGTATCAGAATACTATAAATACTATAAAGAGTAAATACAATAATGAAACAAATTGACTTGGTGAGTTTAAATCGATTAATTAAAACTCATTGAACCAAACTCCTCAAACATCAATGGAACGAAGAACGAGCATTTTAATACTAATTAGTATAGAACAATATAGAACAACACAACATTAACAACAATAAATAATATTTAAATCTATAAATCTAAAAAATAAAAGTTGATTTTAAAATGAAAATAATTAAAATAAATACCAGGGAGACAAATACTGTATAAAACAATGTTTAACACTCCAAAACTGAGCTATAACTCCACATTAATGGATAAAAAGAGTCGGTACTGTCAGACAGAAGTGGCCCTTTACTGGTGGTAGCCCTCATTCCTTCGACCATGACTCCTGCACTGACCTGTGACCTCTCCAGAGACATTTGTACATAATGTGTTGACTCAGGACTGATAAAGGAGACCTTATCCACTCAGCTGTTGGCAGAGGGATCAGGCCATATTTGCTGTTCAGGGATCAGAGAGAGAGAGAGAGAGAGAGAGAAAGTGTAGAGGAGAGTTTGACAGATTTACAGAGAGAAACGACTTTAAGACAAGTCCATATTTGTGTGTGTCGCTGTCAGCTTCTCATAGGCTGCTGCAGAAATAAGTAGCTCAGACACTAAAGATGTTACCTTACAGCTCATCGTGAGTGATGAGTCATAATGTAGGAAACCTTTCTTCCTGTTAAATGTCAGACTGCATCAGTTACTTTCTTCTTCTTCTGGTTAAATGGATCCTGATGCAGGATAATCTGCTGCACAGGATTTATAAAGCGTCCTCATCCGGGCAGGAGGGGATACACAGAAGGCTATCTTCAATCTTCTCACAGCACCCATTCTGATGAGCCAAATGTTGGTATTTGATTACTCAGAGTGAGTTAGGACCAAATTTGGTGCTGCAGACGGGCAGTCTACATATCTGAGGTTTGAGTCACTGCAGCTCCGCGGGGAAACATTCACTTTTCTTCAGAATTATCAGCCCTGTTTGTGATTTCAGTTCGACCTGCTCCAGTTCTTTTCCTCTGCTATAATCATCCCTTCTTCGTTTGAGAGCTTTTCTTTTGGTGACTGATTCAAGCCCAGATTTTCCTCTCGACTCCACCACAATGCCAGTATTTCAGTCTGATATCAGCGGGAGCAGCCAAATGTCTGACTGAGAGTTTGGCCTTGTTTTTGTGAAAGGCACGAGGCCAGCACGTTGCAGATTTCATTATAAAATTAGGGTGAAGTTACAAAACAGAGAAATGAAGATTAAAGAAAGCATTACAAGACATTAGACAGTAGTAGAGATGGAGGATATTCAGAGAACAGGGTCTGAAATTAACACCCAAGTGAAAATGCAGGCGGGGTTTGTGTTAGTCTGTCGCTGTGACTAAGGGTGGATCAACAGCAGGATATGCTCTATTACCAACAATGTTTGTTTTGTTGTTGCACATGACTTTATAAGTGGTACAGCAGGATAATGTTTCATCCTCAGTACCTGCACTCTCCCCCCTCCGGCCTCCAGTTAGTTAACATATTCACCAGTTATCAGGGTCACTCGTTAAACCGAAACACTGGCGAGCTGCAGGGCGCTAACACCACAGCGGTACGGCTGTGTGGCAAGGCGGGAACAGGCTTCTCCAGGCTGCACTAGGCGGATGTGCGTGACGGTAATTTTTCCGTTTTGTACCGCCTCCTGACAGGAGTTGCATCAACATCAGCTTGCTTTACACTCAGGCCTGCACAACAGTTTATTTACAGCAAAAACACAAACCACTGGAGACTGCATACTCAACACTTACAAAAGTAACCGAGGAGCTTTTATTAACATGGATGAGAGCGTTTCTCTCAGGGCTTCGTCAACTCTTTGTTACACCCTTCTCTACATTGGCCCACACGTATCCCCAGAAAACAGTCATTTCAGTGAAAGTTGTGGAACGACTCACGAGTCGGGTTGACTATCAAACCTAAAGGCTTTTTTGGTTCCAGCTCTTTGGTTTCACAAAAGTCCTGAAATTTGGCAAGGAAATTCTAGCCATATTTATAGTCCTGTTCGCTTTTTCTCTCATCAGATCGTTTTCTGATTTTAGTTATCATTAAGTTCTTGTATTGCTGCTTGTGTTTAAAGAACATTTAAACACAGTGTTGTGAAACTAACTAAGGCTGTGGAAATCTCTTATCTCCTGTGTCCATCTCTGGCTTTTCCTTCCCTTTTCAGGGTCATGCCGGTCATTAAAGATCACAAGCAATGAGTGGTTGACACATCTCCTTAACCAACTCACTGCAGGAACAAAAGGCACCACGATCACGATGTTCTGACACAGTGACCGTCTCAAAAAGACACATTCAGTTGAAAAGACAATGACCATAAATAATAAAAATGATTATAAACTTTATTTATACAGCATTTTTCAAATCAAATGTACAAAGTGCCTTACATAGAACCAGGATTAAAACATTCCAGGAGGCAATAAGGCAAAATAAAGTCAGAGAAATATAACCACACAGAAGTGAGGCAGAATTAAAAGAATAAAAACACAAGTACCAACAATAAAACAGGTAAAACAAAACCAAAATAGTTTTTAACAGTTGAAAGATTCAAGAAATTCAAAGCATAAAATACCCATTCATAATATGTGGTAAAACCAATAATGCCAATATAATAGATGCAACATGTGCTAGAATAAATAAATAAATAAAGCCTTTTAAAGATATGTTTTAAGAAGTGATTTAAAAGTTGTCACCAATTCAGCAGCCTCATGTTTCAATGTATCTCACTGCAGC
>NW_023339796.1:1936581-1941454 GCF_004916995.1 Morone saxatilis | reverse complement strand
GCTGCAGTGAGATACATTGAAACACACAGCAGACTCACTGAGAGCTTACTGACTGGTTCTTAATGTTTGTTGTCTGTGCAGCTTCACGGAACGATGAGAGTGGTGATGGAGCCTCTGCTGGGGGACATGCCTCTGATCGGAGCCCTGTCCGTCTTTTTCCTCAAGAAACCGGTGAGTACTTTGACCTTTGAACCTCCGACTCTTTTTAACAGGTAAAGAATTTAGTCTAATAACTTGCAGTGACATATACTGCATAGACCCAGCCGATTACACTTCTACCAAACAACATCCACTTCCTGAACGCTGCCCGGCCCCAGTCCTCCTTTATCAGTGCATTCCTTCTCTCTGACTGCTCTCTTCCTTCCTGTGCCTCAGCACATTTCATCTTCCAGATTCAGGCTTTGATACTGGTGGTACCCACAGAAAAAAAGAACCACCATCAAAAGCCTCAAACAGAATTTTTAAAGGTGAATTTTTAAAGTTCTCCTCCATAAAAATGCATTTTCAGTCTGAAGTTAGAAGAAGGAGACATCAATTTTAACATTAGTGGAGTTTTATCAGTAGAAGTCTGCAGCAAAGAATGATTCTATCTTTTTCTTCTATCATCAACTGTGAAGCAATGTGAGATTAAAAGAAGAGAGGGGAAATAACTTCTGGATTTGGTCTGGATGTATTTTTGTGCTGCACCAGGCGTCCAGAAAGGTTGTGTTCATTTGTATCTTCTGCATCTGGGTGGAGTCCGCTGTTTAAGTGTTGTTGTTGGGTGAGTTGATGCAAATTCGCATCTCACGCCACAAAGGAACTGACACTGCTTCTGTCACATCAGATATAGGCCGGGTTGTTTGGTGGCGTACTGTCACTGTACTGGGGGTTTCTCTCATCCAGTTTTCTATTAAAGGGGAGTTTTTTCTTGCTCCTTATAGTTACCTAATGATCCAGCACTATAACCACCTGTCAGCTATACTCTAATGACTGAAAACTAAATATTAATAACTAACAACACCACAGCTTGGTTCACTATAAAATCATGCGCTGACTATTGTACTAACCAAACAATATCGGAAGATAAATAACAGCCAAAACAACATGTTTTACCACTTAGTATCTCTACAGGAAGTCGAGTATCGGCATCAGCCAGCTTATCTCTGAGTTTTGGCTAATGCTGAAATGTGTCCTGGACGCCTGGATCAGCTGATGGTTGATTAGTGTTGTCTTGCTTTTGTTTTTGTTTGATGTCGTACCACAACGGTTCAGTAGAGGGTTTAATAGTTTTTGTTAAACAGTTTTAACCTAATTTACAGCCATGATAGCTGTGTAGCTCGAGGGATGGCAACGTCTGTCTATCTGTCGGTCCTTCACATTTGTCAGACTGAAATATGTGAACAACTATTTTTATCACATATATATTTTGGGAGGTTTTTTATTGCCTTTAAAATAGGCAGTAATTGGAGGAGAGAGAGAGAGAGAGAGAGGGTAGGACAGGCAGCAAAGGGCCACAGATCAGAGTCGAACCCACGGCTGCTGCAGGAAGGACTCAGCCTTGGTACATGGGGCACTAAGTGAGCTACCAGGGCGCCCCATCAACAACTATTGGATAGATTGCAGTGAATTCAGACATTAACGGTGTCGACTGGATGAATTTGGTGATGATTTGGTGATCATGAAATCTGGTTGTCATCTAAAATTCAAGTTTTCCAATACTTTCGTTTACATTAGTTCATAACCAAATGCCTGCAGGATCAATGACAACCTCTTATTCTTGTTTCCGTGTGTTAAAACCTAAAACCAAAGTCGTATTGTATACAGTGAATATTTTACAATTCAAAACGTTGAATTTTTAGCTAAAAAAGCATCCAAACACATCATAAAGAAAGGAAAAACTCATTACAGTTGAATTAGTCAAGTTATATTAGCACAACATTAATATAATAAGATATTTCTGTCGTCATAAAAACACAGGAGGTCTCTTTCACTGCATTGTCTGTTTCACAAATGACTGGATGAGCCCTGCTGCTATTAGTCCAATGGGAACTGCAGTTACCTTGACCTTTAAATATTCCCTGTGGTTTTATGTACTGCCTGGCATTAGTTGTGTCATCAAATCCTAACCATATGGGAGTCTGTGCTGTTTAAAGTAACACTAAAGCAGCTTTTACATGTTGCAACTTGAACGCAGCTTCAGCTTCCTGCAGCTTTGTTGAACCGTTTGACTATTTTGGATGTCTTTAACACGTTCGGTGACATTCTGTGCCAACAGTTAGTTTATTAAGTTGTCGAGATAACTTTGTTCTTCCTGCGGGGCATTGTTGTGGTGCGTTGTTTCAGCAATGTCATTAGATTCACATACCAGTCATTGTCTGGTTTTATCTGGAATGTATTATTTGTACATCTTGCCGGCAATGAGGTTCAAACAAAGAGGAGTTCTTTAAAGAGTGCCCTCTATGTAGAAATCAGGTTCTGTTTAAGGATGAATGAACAAACAGCTGCTTTGGTTTCATAAAAACAATGTGTGGTAATATTAAAGTTCTAATAGTTTGATTATCAATGCGTTTTGTCCTTTACTAGTAAATGAGTTTAACAGTTCATTCTAATTCTTGGAAATAGTAGTTTAACAAAATAATCTTGACTCCAGTTCTACTGACTGTGCTTTTAACTTCAGCAGATGGCATTTGCTACGTTTAGATGTGTGTCATTTGGGTTTTTTTTGTCATTTGTCTTCACCATGACAACATGAGCCAACTCTTCTATTTAGATGTGGTTGAATGCTCCAGAAAAAGCAGGTAAACAGACCTTGACACAAGATTATTATTTAAAACATAGCATGAGGTGTAGTTCCCTTTCCTGTGTCGTGCTTGGAGCTTAAATGTCTCTATAAAGGAAGTTTGAATTGACACAGGAAACAAATCCAACTGTATTAAAAATCTCTGTCAACCACACCTGGTTTATTTTTCGCTGTAGATGACATATTGCTCTGCCCTCACTTCAGCTACGCAGCGAGCTAAACACACTTCCAATAATGCTTCCATTAAAACCTTTGAGGTTTTTAATGTGAAATTGAAAACTGTATGAGACACTGAAACAATGAGATTCACCAAAGTATTTATTAGCTGTGTCAGGAAGTGTCACCAGTGAAAGATCAATATGAAGTACAACACAATAAATAATCCAGTAAGCATACACAGTCAATTAACCCAACAGTTATTTAGAATATTGCATTAGCAGCACATAGAAATGAATGAAACAGGGTTTTTTACATATTTTAAATGGTTTCTAAAACAACCAGGACCGTCATCAAAAAGCCTTAAGAGAATTTTAAAACCAAAACTGAAAGTTTCAATAAAATGTAAAGCATTATTATTATATCTTATTATATCTTATGTTCCATTGTTTTTAGTGACAGTCATTTTCTTACAAGACTCATTCTGTGAAATCCCCTCCCCACTGCCTTCATTGTCTTCCTGTGCCAGTCTGGCAAAACGGCATTGTGGTCCACTGGTTTACATCTAGAGCGCTAACTAGGCCACAGAAAGTCATACACTCACACGCCAGCGGTCACATGTGCTGTACATTCAATGTGCTTGTCACATATCCACGCAGACTAACGCACCGAGGTTACGGGAAAGTCTCGCATAAAGATTAAAGAGAGTTTATTGGTTGTAGTAAGCGCTATAGATACAGGGCGTCCTCTACAGCTCTGGAGGAACCTTCTCCACTCTGAGTAACAGCACTTGAGCAGCTCAGCTTTAAATGTATAACTCTGTTACAAACTAGATATATGGAGTAAAAACATGGACACCTACCAGGAAGGAAGGATATATGTAAAGACACAATGGAGTTATATTATTGGAAGTGTAGGATCCAGTGTTTTAGGAGCTTGACCCGTACAACTAAAGATATTTAAGCCTGTTCCTTTTTTTTTTTTGGTAATTTGTCCCACAATGTGTTTCCTGTAGATCTGACTGACAAAGGAAACTTGACTGATAGGTTAACCTTCACACAATTTCTTGCAGTCGTCAGCTCGCAGACAAGCAAACACAAACTGCCTGTTTCCCTGCTGACTGAAATTTTTGGTTAAATGAGCAAAAATTCTGCCTGTTGAGCGCAAACTGGACGAGTTTTGTGTATTGTTTGGTTTGTGTATTGTTCCTGGACAGATAAATGGAGTAAATGCTCCAGAACGGTGTTGTTTTTGGAATGAAGTCTAAATAGTGCTCGTTAGCTCGCTAATTCAACTAAGTTAAGTGAAATTGGACAATATAAAAGCAACAAATTAAAGCAATGAACGGGCCCTCGCAGTCCGGGCGCGTCGAGTTGTGCTACACCGTACACAATGTCATGTAAATCTGACCATGATTGCCATACAACTTCCTGTTTCCAGCAGGTGGCACTATGACTATACCTGAACAACAGCGGGACTCTTATCAAACATTTAGTGGACAGATTACACTGAAGTTACAACAACTTCCTGTTTCTTGGCGAAAGGTCGAAATTTGGCGCCACACCACGAACACGCCCTTCGAGGAAAAATCTAGATTTTGATAACTTTACATCGTGATGGTCTTTAGAGTACACTGAAGTAATTTTAAGCCGATCTGATCATACATATCGGTGGTGCTGGTGAACAGAATACGTCACTTTGTGCCGCGCCGCATGTTGTAGCCTCTATAAACGCGACTGTAGACGATCCAAACAGTCTTCATGCACACATACAAACACAACCACGTTCCCGTCCTCTGTCTCACACACAAACACACTGAACACACACAGATGAAAGACAGCTTCCCCACTGCTCTGAATATCTACACTGCAGGTGGGAAAATGAAAAGGAGTCTGTACAAAAATACCGTCTGCAAGACTAAATGAGAGGGAGCGG
>NW_023339796.1:1935828-1936561 GCF_004916995.1 Morone saxatilis | reverse complement strand
ACAGTTCAGTTCAGGTCTCAAAATGTACTGCTGCTGAACTCTGGAGGTTTTTGTGCATTTGTTGACTTACACTGTTGTTCTCTTGAATACATAATTTGTTAAAGGAACAGGAACAAGACAGAACTACAAGAACACTAATCGTTAGTTGTTTCAACGGGCCGAGGCAGACATCGCAGTGCTTATGTAATGGAGAGTCTTTTATTGCTGTAAACACTTCAGTAATCTTACACCAGACTGCCTGAGGCTTCAGTCTCTGCACAGTGAGGACGACATGTTGGTGTTTTCAGTACACGCTTTACAAAACAGGTGAACTTTAAATTTCTCTGCAGAACTTACAAACATCTTTTTCACAAACAGTCCATTATCACTTCTGTTTAAGGGACCAGTGTGTTGGATTCAGTGGCATCTAGCACTGAATCCCCAAGTGAGTAGGAGAAACTACGGTGTCCCAATCTAGAGCCAAGGTTTGGTTTTTTGCCACTGTAGAAAACTACTATTTCAGGGATCTTAGATTTAAATTTAACCTTTTCTTCTGAGAGCTGCTCACCTCCCACCTGCAGGTCTTTACTTCAGAGGGTGAACAACAGTTCTGCTGGTGGGATTTACAAGCCAGCAGTGTTTCTAGTGATTAACATTAACTCCACCTTCACCAGCTGCAACACTAAAGTGATATACACATTAATTCATCAGTAATTATAATTAAATAATATAATATATATTATTCTAAAATGGA
>NW_023339796.1:1927915-1935728 GCF_004916995.1 Morone saxatilis | reverse complement strand
AGGAAAGAACTATAGGATCTTTAGGACATCATACATCCTTCCAGAACTTGTGTATATATATTTTTAACAGCATATTATAGAGAATATAAACAACAGATGCTCCAGGAGACCAAAAAAGAGGGAAAACAGCCACTGTGGGTTTGACTATTCAGTACAACATGCGGCAACATATTACTGTTTATTTTTTTCTAAACGTTGCAGCAACTTTCCTTTTACCTACCTTCAAACTAAAGATTTCAATACAGGACTCTTCAGCTTTGCTACTTTTTTTTAATTTAAGAGGAACTAGGCCATGATACACACTCAGCGGAAAGGTCACAGGGTCACAGGCCTCTACACTAACCTGAAGTATTGTTCTCTTTGTAGTTTTTTTATGCAAGAGTCAGGAAAAAGCCAACATTTGTAGTTGCAGTTTTCAGACGCTTCATTCTGTACGCGATGGCTATACGATGAGCCAAAGTCTAACCATGAAGCACTGACATCTGTTGTCAAACATGGTTCTTTTTTAGTTCACACAGCTTTGGCCTCTGATTCACCTTTCTACCAGTTATGCCTTTCAAAAGGATGTCCTGTCTTTTGGGATCCCATCGAGGCCCAGACTTTGTGTTTAATGCCTAAAATGAGACATGTAATTCACAGAAACGTTTAAGTGTAAGTGTTTACAAAGTGGACGGGGATATGTGAATGGAAAGTAGGAGTAGGTAGTGAAAGGGATTGTGTGACATAATAACAAAAAGTTTGCCATCAGTGCATTACATCATCCCAAAAAACAGTCCCATTTGTGTATTGGACCACAAATAATTACACGAACAGAGGATAACAAAATGTGCAGCGCCTGCTTGTATGTAGATACTAAATAGGTGCTTCTAATCAAGGTATTAATTTGCATTTATGTATTGTGTAAGAGGTTACATGTGCACATAAGAAGAACCTATCACTATTATTCAGATGATCAGACGTGTGTTTGGAGGTGAGAAAGATTATCTTTTTGTGCAGCAAACTAAGAAGTGAAGAAGAGGAAGATTTCATGTGTGCTGGCTGAAGGCCTCATCCCGTTTGTAGTAGGGCTACACAATAGGCCTTCAGACCTACAGTACTTCATTAATGGCCTACAAATCTTGTTCTCCAGATTTAAGAAAACATGTTTATTTGATACAGACCCCAAAGAAATGTAATTTCTAATTCAAAAGTGATAATTTCCGCACTAATTGTGAATCTATCTAAACTATATCACAATATATCTGTCAAAATAATCACAATATAATGTTTTTACCATATCATGCAGCCCTAATTATGAATATTATTACATATTACTATAATAATATATCACAATCTTAAGGTATTTATAATATTTAGCTATAAATATCACAACATATTTAATGATATTCCAAATACATGCAAAGTCAAGTGTAAAAAAGTAATATTTAACATTATTTACACTATCCATTAATGAACTTCTGAATGCTGCTGTGCATTAGCTTCAAAGAGTCTCTTAACATCTGTAAACAAACAATTATTTGTGTTATAGATTAGTCATTGGATCTTCACAACATCAGAAAACAGTCAGAAAAAACTCATCACAGTTTCCACAGCCCATAGTGATGTTATCAGAGAACAACTGCCCCCAAAATATTGAGTTTAATACAATGTTGGATGGGTGTAATGTTTGGCTGTCCACATACTTTTGGCCATGTTTTGTCTTCCATTACTACTGTTCCTACTGATATTATTGCTCCACCTCCACTGCTACCCAATGGGCTACCACCACTACTACATACAGGTATAATGCTTCTACTGCAACCGTGCCTACTATTATCATTACTGTTAGTATGGCAGCAGCAGTAACTGTGGTATCCAGTGGGTCTGTCAGGTATCGGTGCTGTGATTCTGCCTCGCTTAATGACTGCTGGAGGCTCCACTCAGACCCAGTGACATAATGTTGAATATCCTCATGATCCGGTTCCTCAGGTAACCCAGTTTTATGTGGAAGTACATAAGCCTCATAGTAACTGGGTTAGAAAAACCAGGTTAAGCTCCCATTCTGAATATCAGAACTTGTGTGGAGGTTTCCTTTATGAAACTGGGTGTGGGGGATGTGTTACTGCCTGCAGTGGTTCCATCACTCTGATCTGCACGCTATTTTCTGGGTAATGCCAACAAATGCACTGTTCTCTTTGTTCTTGAGCGACTGGAGGGCTCAGTCGCAGGGGTTGAATTGTTGAAATTGTGAAAGCGTTGTAGTGAGGAGTGTCTTTTACAGACTCCATTACAGTTCAGTATTTTAATGGGATTCTCTGTCAGCCGGGTTTGTTTTATCCACTCGAGAGGTTATAGACATTGTTGGAATGAAAGTTTACAGTTTTTTGGAGAGTTTGCAGTCGAGGACATCACACACAGACGCTCATAAAAAATAAAGTATCGCGATACTAGACGATCAGAGATCTCCGTCTGGGAATTTCTGAATGCAAACTGGAGATATAGTGAACCACTCAGCTAGGCGTCCGAAGCAGCGTTATATGGTACGACAAGCACAAGACTTCCACGTCCCGGCCATGAAGACGTTGAATTTGGACAATGTTTTTTTTTTTTATTCTGTAATTGTTTCAACCAGTTTTAGTAACAAAAGCTGCAAAAATAGTCCTCAGTGTCTATTAAGCAAAGTGTTTAAAGACCGGCTTGTGCACAGTACAATTCGAGGAAGAAGCTGTACAGATTTATTAATTTAGAAATAACTTCAAGAAAGGCCAAAACCAACCGTAACTCCTAAGGTTTCTTGCTGTTGCATTTTACCAGGCATCAAACCCTTTGTTCCCATCCAACAAGCCTTCCTGCAAGCATCACTGCTCCGCGATGGTTTCAGGGGCGGTTTTTACCACCCACTGGTTCGCTTCCATTAGGCCGGTAGTGAAGACGTTGGGTCAGAGTGCTATTTGATTGAACTCCTCCCGTCCACTGGAGTGCTTCTGCACCTGGGCTTTTTGTATTCGGAGCAGATTGAATACAGATTGAAATTTTGTTCCCCTGGTTCAGGACTAGAGTCTTCCGGCCCCAGAATTGTCCTGACTGCAGATATTTTAGTATCTGGTAGTGTTTTCCAAGCCTAAAAGTGTCTATATAAGTCAATTCAGAATTTTACCTTATAAATAAGATAAATAATATGTTTATTGTAGTAGTGTATTGCTGTAAGATTTGAACTTAAATCTCTTGGCCTCAGTATATACTCTTCGCAATCGATGGAATCCATTTTTTTGGATTCCGAGTATCAGCATCCCGGCCCCCCTTATAAAAGCGCTTCATCGGTCCAGGCCAGTGTTCGTCCGCTCAGGTCCGTAGCAGCAGAACGTTTCGATCTGCTCCTTCCTGTGTGTATTTTCCAAATGGTTCCCCCATGTGTTAGCATGCCAGGGAACCTTTTTAAGTCCTCTCCCAGGTGAATCTCAGCTAACTTTACTTGCTTTTCATTTAACAGTTCTATCAGGAAGATTTTGCCTGGCAGTAAAAGCAGTTTGTCCCTTAAGTTAATGTCTGCCCCATCAGCAAGGTCACCTATTCCCGCTTTTTCCTCCTTCTTCTTGGACTCATCTGCTGCAGCATGCCTAACAGCTGTTTATTTGTTAATGTGATATCCTACAGACCAGTGAAGATGTGGTATCCGGTACCGCATACTTCAATGTCCGGTATGAAGCTACCCCCAATCTGCCCGGCCGTCATTGATTATCCGGTCGATTGAATTAGAGTTGAGCTCCTCCGGCTGCTCCTGCTTGAGTCATGAGCGGCGGTGAGGAGCTGATGAGAATACGATGAAGGCATTTTAATACCCTGAACAGAAATTCTTCCTTACACCCCAACCTAGATAAAACGAGACAATTTTATTATAAATATCATGAAACACGAGCTCTCCAGTGAAGAAAACGTTAATGTCTCATTTCATATTTCGTTCTCCTTGTCAGTTTGCTGACATTGCAACTGACCCAGGGACTCAGCAAAAATGCTGGACATTCCCGGTGTCAAGTAAGTAACTGCGTGTTTATGGTGTGTGTGTGTGTTCTCCCCCAAAATTGTGTATTCCCATTTGCTTGTCTGTCCTGTGTGTTGGTCGTTGCATCCACTGATTTTAATTAAGAAATGTAATATTTTATTGTGTTGTTTCAGAGCCGCAGCCAGCAATCCTGGAAACAACAAAACCACACACAACCCACACCCACTACAGCACAGCCACACACACACACCCTACACACCACCTACACCCACACCCACCACACCACACCACCCCACCAGATTCCTTTGTATCATGGCCAGGTGCTCCCACACAGTTCGCTCCCCCCAGGGAGCTAGCCTGGCTATTAGAGAGAGCAGCTGTGTGTGTGTGTGTGTGTGTGTGTGTGGGGGTGGGTGGGTGTGTAATAGAGACATGATGTCATTCCTGTGTCTATTCTGTCTCTATGTGGACGTGTCCTCTCACATCCTATGTTTGGGTCTCAGTGTGCTATATGTAGCATAAAAACACATAGTTTAGTGCTGTGTAAACTTTTATTCGCAGACTTTTCTTCTGGCATTGCATTGTGGGAATATTCAGCTAGAAAATATTGTATGATTTAGCGTCATGTGATCCGGCTCTAGCTGAAACCTACAGTCCAATGTGAGCTTTGGACACATTCTGAGGCCTTTTAATGAGTTTAAAGCGTATTAATTGTGATTTCTCCTTTAAATGACACACAGTGAGACCAAGTGCCATTCAACATCAACCATGTGTGACTCATTTCATATTCTAATCAACCGTCATAGGAATCTGAGCAGCACAGACGCACCTCATTATATTACATTCCTCCTAAACCACAAGAATTCATTCTACATACCTCTGCACAATCACAATCTTGGTCGCCATCTGCGTTTTCAGTTTTGTTGCTTGTGTGTTTTTTTGTTTGTTTCGAGTTTTCTTCCATGTCGGTTCTATCGGAGAACTTTTGAGTTTGTCCGTTAAGCTCCAGGAAATCTTCCCTAAGGAGTTCTTCTTCTTTTCAACGAACATTCAGTTTCACTCTCAGAAACACCTTTTGTGTATCCTTGAGGCAGATTTTTGACATTTGAAACCTGCGTTGTGTTTACACCCATTTACACCAGCAATACCTCTTCTCCTCTCCGCCCGTTTCCTGTGCATCGCTGCCTTTCTTGCCACATTAAATCTGCCTTTAGATCAGTGGAATAATGTGAAACCATTGGCAAAAATGTGTACTGCGACGCCAGACAAACTAAAGAGGAACCCACTCATAGAGAAACTGCTCTGTAGCGCTACTAGAGGTCAGAAACTCACAGGTTGACCTTTATGCATCTCCCCATAGAGTCCCTTTAATAAAGAGACATCTACAAAACTGAAACCTTGGATCACTTACGAGATCCATCATTTTTTGTCTCGTGAATTATAAATCTATTAATATTTATTTGCTGCCTTCTCAGACCCTAGAAAATCTGTTTATCTCTGTGTGAACTCATCTCATTGTGGGAGGATGGCGGACTCTGGGAAGAGACGTCAGTACTCGTGTAGTGCAAACCAGTAAGAGGAAAAAGCTTTTTCAGTTTGTGCGTTAGGTGAGTGAATAGGAGCCATCTTCAAACCCATTATCTAGTTCCCATCATACATCCACGGTTCAGCTTTTTCTAACTGCTAACATATGAGCTGAAATATAAAACAACACAGTGCAGCAGATATTGCTGTTTGACTCCTGCATAAACATACAAAGTAGAAATACCAGAGATACAATAAAAAGACATAGATACTGTACTCGCTTCTTCTTCCAGGTGCTGCAGCCTCCACTCCACCAGAAAGCCCAAAATACAAATATAAATTACATAACTTCTTTAACTGTGTTACTGGTGTTCCATTAATTATGCAACCGTGCCATGTCTGCTAGAATATATTTGCATAATGGTACAGTAGTGGATGAAATACACACGGATTTACACCTTCAGATATTTCACTTAAAATCAGCTCCGTTTTGCTGGTTCAACACTTTAATAGCGAACCGGAGACCTTGTGTGGGTTGAACCGCTGTTCTAACAGGTGAGAGAGTAAAGTAGGTTTTTTTTAGTCCATGTCAGAAAATATCACATCTGATTACTCTGAACCCAGAACAGTAGGAAAACTAAAAACACGCCGAGCACTCAGCGGTTTTTGGAGCTGCACGGTATAATGACAAAATGAAGCCGGAGCTTTGAAGAGAGGTTCCCAGTGGACGCGCAGCCAGGGCGGACTCTCAGGCTCTCAGGCCCTTCTGCTGAAACCATTACATTAACCACCGGATCACAGAATGGATTATGACCTTTCTTTCTCTCCGCTAAGTGTTGGTATTTATAGTAACGTGATTATGAAAGGAGAGCCGCCGCAGACAGGGACGTGATGTTGGGGGAGGTTCGGGAGAAGGGTTTCCACACTTTCTTCAGTGTCGACCTCGAGGGAGACAGCAACAAACTTTAGATTGAACAGAAAAATACACACGAAACATAGTGTACATCCTACTCTCTGAGGGTCTTTGAGTCCACTATAGAGGGCTGAGAGAAACCGCTCCTGTTCCAGTATTAAGAACACCTCGTTCACCCATCGACTGGGAGCCACGAATGTCTGTAGAAAGAGTCCATTGAACCGTTTCAGTCTGGACCAGAGTGGTGGATCATCAGTCCAACGTTACCTTCCATTGATCAATAAATGTGTGTTTTTAAGATCTCACTACCCCCCTCAGATAATTTGAGGTTCTTTTTTAAAGCAAATGACAACAAGCAGATAATGACAGAGAGGCTGAAACGCAGGCCGCAGGTGGTGAACCCCTCCCCCTGCAGAGCGCCGTTACCACACCGCTAACTGTGAGCTTGCTCCTCTGTATTGACCTGTCGCTGTTTCCTGCTGGCTCACTTTGTTTGTTTTCAGCTCAGAAACTCGCTGCGGTTTCCAAAAGGCTCCGCCCTGTGAAATGTAGCTTTCCTTGTTCGACGAGTTTGCAGGAAAACCCCAGCGGGTGTGTGTGTGTGTGTGTGTGTGTGTGTGAAGACCTGCCCTCACCCCACCCTCCTCACTCTCTTCCTGTGTTATGCGAGAGGGTACCCATCATTATTTCCCCACTGATGATTTGCATTTTGTCCTGACACAGCAGTCACCCTCCTGCGTGCGTGCGTGCGCCGTATAACATTTATGTGGAGATAATTGCGTGTTTCAGCGAGCGTGCAGACCAGGAATCAGCATGTCAACACCAAAATCAACTTTGCATTGCAAATTCTAGTCTGAACCTGACCCAGGAATCAGCATCCTTTCGCGGGGGCGGGGTGCTGGTTGTTTCTGTAGTATAGCAATGCAGCTGTGCTTTAATGCAGGTTGCTGCTGCCCTCTAGAGGAAATGAGGCATACTGCAGCCTCAGCTGTGTGTAGAGGTGGAATATTAGAGGATATTTAGTGTTAATACATATATAGTCTTTGAAATCTGCTTGCTAATTGTTTAGATATGAAAAAAATGTTTTATTAAAGGGTCAGTTCACCCAAATCACATGAAATAAACATAATTTTTCATTCATTCGTGAATAATTTGGGTTTTATTTGCCCAGTTTTTAAAGATTTCAACCAGTGAGATTTCTTCTTTCAGCCCAATACAACAGAGAGACATTAATTTACACCTTAAATTCAACAGCAACCTCTGTTTCCTGAGACAGTGTCCTCGTTACTCTCTGTCATCAGCTTCCATTGGAACTACTTTCCTTATCGCTCAATCTGACCATCGTGTTTTTTGCTTTGGTTTTTATTAATTTATTTTCTATAAAATGTCAGAAAATA
>NW_023339796.1:1927515-1927713 GCF_004916995.1 Morone saxatilis | reverse complement strand
TTGTTGTTTTTTTAAAGCTGCACAAATTAAACTCCATCCACCTCCATTTCTGAGACAGATGTTTCTAAGTGAACACATTATTATCTGGCTAATTTAGACCTCCCATCAGAGCTGTGTATCCTCTGTTCAGTGTTACACACACACACACACACACACACACTCACACACACACTGCTGTTACACTATCTCCTGTCAGTG
>NW_023339796.1:1926223-1927415 GCF_004916995.1 Morone saxatilis | reverse complement strand
CACACACACACACACACAGTCGTTAGCATCAATAACCAAAATCTTCCCGTTCTTTATGAGCTGCTAACTTCCTCCCTGGTCTACACCGATCTCTACTTACATCACAGTTCTACACTTTATTGTGAGAAATCACTTTTCACTGAACGCTAAAATCCAAACTCCTTTTAAAAGCTGTTGTTTGTTCCTCCCGTGTTAGCGCCCTCTGCTGGTCCAGCCTCGTCCTTACGCTCTCTGTAACTCTTCTCTCCTCAGGGCGTCCTGAGGATCCACTTCCTCGAGGCCCAGGACCTGCTGGCTAAAGACAAGTTCCTAGGGGGGCTGATCAAAGGCAAGTCGGACCCGTACGGAGTCCTCCAGATCGGGACCCAGCTCTTCCAGAGCAAAGTCATCCAAGAGACCGTCCACCCAAAATGGAACGAAGTGTACGAGGTGAGTCGGCATCAGTCTGAACCGAAGTGGATATCTTTAATTTCATTTTCATTTTGTCCTCATGCTTGGAAAAGATATATGAACCATACATTAATCTCCACACTGGTACACGTAAAGTAAAGCAGCAGCCCTGTTTGAAAGACGTCTAATATTTCCTCCAGTGATTTCTAATAATCACAAAATATTGGTTACGATTCTGCCCAAATATCTCTATTATAGCACCAGATATTTGCAATATTCTGTCAAATCATTTTTATGTATATATCAGTTTATCCTGAACTTAAATGATTTTATTTCACAACTAGGAAACTTTTATGTATCTTTTATATTACTTAGTCACAGAAAATATGGTGATTTTCAGCAGTGCAGTCTTTTATGATAAATAACTATGGTCTACACATTACAGTTAAAGTGAATCCACTCATACTCACTAAGAAAAAGGCACAAAGCTGGATTTTGTATTGTATGTTTCACCTTAAACTCTCTCTAAACCGCCTTCAAACAGTCCGATCCACTGGATTCATGTCCCTCCGAGCTCATTGATTCCTTTTACTGATGGTTCACATTGTGAAACGATGACGTCAAACTTGAATGGCGGAGAGGAAGAAACGTGTAATGGCTGACAGCTGTGCTGGTCTTTTTATGCAACGTGGCCTTAAATTGTGACATCTGAGTCACACTGGGTTTTATTTTCTTCTGTTTCTACTCAGAGGCATTAAAACAGGCCTGATGCTCAAAACCTATGCAGCCCCCCCCCCCCCCC
>NW_023339796.1:1925938-1926164 GCF_004916995.1 Morone saxatilis | reverse complement strand
CACACAGAAAATTGATCAGGAATCTGTGAATAAAGGGAACAAAGGACCGACAGCAATATTAAAGTGTGTCTTTGTGTTTTCAGGCGTTGATTTACGATCACTCAGGACAGAATCTGGATGTCGAGCTGTTTGATGAAGACACTGATAAAGACGACTTCCTGGGAAGGTATGGCTGCTCCTTGATCCTGATCCATGAGTAACCTGTTCTAACCTCGCGTTCTCCTCC
>NW_023339796.1:1925708-1925858 GCF_004916995.1 Morone saxatilis | reverse complement strand
CCCGCCTCTGTTTACTTACTTACACACTACATTACTGTCCGTATGTATCTTTGCATGAGTGAAGGCACTTTATTATTAAGGCCAGATCTCCTCCAAACGATCAGTTGTCAACAGTAATTTTGTCATAAATCCACAAAAAATGCAAATCAT
>NW_023339796.1:1910897-1925665 GCF_004916995.1 Morone saxatilis | reverse complement strand
ATTTGCAGTTTTTCTCTGTTTTATATGATTATAAGTTGAATATTTTGGGGTTTTCGACTTCCAAAGAAGCCATTTAAAGACTAAGGGCTCTGGGAGAAAAACTTTTCGACGTAGAGATGAACTGAAAAAAAGAATGAATCTGTATTGAAAATTACTTTTAGTTGAGGCCCCACTTAAAGTACTTTACAGACAGTGCACACAAGTACTGACTCTACACACTGTAATGAGAATAGCTGCTCACATAGATTATATTATATTTTATGGATTAACTGTATTTATTCTGTATATTGTGCTTTTCATATCTTATAAAAGTCATATTTCCCATAAAGTATGTAATAGGATTTCACACTCCAGTTACCTTCTAGCGGTTTTTCCTCCCCTGAAAGTGACGAGGAGCTCTCACACCGAGCTCACAGCGAGCTTTAGTGCAGCGTTGTGTGTCTGACTTTAATTTCAGTTAACTCGCCGCCGCGCCTCGTTCAGGAGCCCTCAGTGAAAGTTTTGTCTCGTTTGTGATTTGTTTTTCAGTCTGATGATCGATCTAGGCGAGCTGCAGAAGGAACAGAAGGTCGATGAGGTAATCTGCAGCTCTTCTTCTCTGAGTTCCAGCAGTCAGCGGACATGTTGTTGTGTTTCATACAGGGAAATCTGCTCATTGTGGCGTCTCTGCACTGAACTTTAAAGCATTTTCTCCTGAAACAGTTTGAATTTAAGTTAATTTACATTGTTTTTCAGCCGTGATAGACACCTGAGCGCTTGTTTTAATTTAGTTTTTTAGCTTCAGAAATCAAATTTTATGACTTTTTTTGCCTCTTTTTTATTGGAATGAACAACCAGTACATACCAAATATCATCAAAGGAATAGAAACAAACAATCCCTTCATCTGTTGAGTTATTGCTCACATTATATAAAACTAAATTACATAGCAGAAACAAGTAAAGTTTGATTGATTGATAGTATTTCTCTCCTTTCCTTTATCTTTCTGTGCTATTGGGTGTTAATTACAATATTGATATCAACAAGAAACATTTCTTTGTCTTTAGTGGTTTGTGTTGGAGGATGTGGCCACAGGGAAGCTGCACCTCAGGCTCGAGTGGTTATCTCTGCTGCCCACACCTGAGAAGCTGGACCAGGTACAGAACCACAGCCTGAACCGAGCCCTTCATCAGAATCATCAAACACTACGACCTATTAGCATTTACCTGGTCTTTATCGTCCCTCGCAGGCGCTGATGAGCATCAAAGCCGATCGCGGTCAAGCCAACGACGGCCTGTCGTCGGCGCTGCTCGTGGTCTTCCTGGATTCAGCCAGAAACCTGCCTGTAAGTCAGTCGGGTCCGACCTCCCAGAGTGCACCTGCAGTGATGATTAACAGTCTCTCCTTAGAGTCAACGAACATTAAATGTAGATATGAGTTGAGCCGCGGCAAGGAGAAATGGTTTTTTAAAAGGTTTTTTTTTTTTGTATAATTGACTGTAATTTTACCATTACAGACTATTTCTTGATTCCCACTCTTGGGAATGGATGAAGTGTAATTTGCCATCCAGTTTTTGCTTTTTGGTTCCAGTTCACACACTGTTCACTTCAGTCTCTCACTCGTCTTCTTTTTCTGCTCTTCGCTCCATCTCATCTTAAAGGTGCAGTAAGAAGACAACAGATCTAATAACCGTAAACCCTGTTGTAATTGTGCTATATGTTAATATTGTTATTTAACTCTTTTTACTGGGATTTACGTGTGTACACTGGTATTAATGGCAAGAAAACGGTTTTAGACTATTAAAACTTAAACAATTTGTGTAAAAAAAAAACATGAATTTTGTGCATTTAGTATTTCATAGGACGTCCTTATATAGACAGACTTTGTCTCAGCGCCCCCAGCGACCCTGGTACTTTTACTTTTAATACTTTAAATACATTTTCCTGATTCTACTTACTTTTTCAAGGCATCGAGTATTTAGTACTTTTACTCGAGTGAAGGATCTGATTACTTCCTCCACTGCTGCTAATAAATGTTCACTGAGACTGTCGCAGCACCTTTAAGTTAAAAGATGGAGTCTGTCCTGTCTCACAGTGTTTTCCAGCACAGATGACTTTATCTGTTAGTGGTTGAACTCTGCAGGCTTCACTTTCCTCTTCTTCTCTGCTTCTCCCCTCTCCTCCTCCTCCCCCTCCTCCTCCTCCCCTCTGAAGAGCGTCTTCGAGGGGAACTTGGGCTCGGGCTACTTAAAAGAGAGGCGGGCGGCGGGCCTCGTGTTTTGCGAGAACACTGCCTCTCTCTATAGGACCCTATTTGTGAGTGCGCTGGCTGTTTTCTGCATCCTAAACTAGTTTTGGCCGAGCAGTGCCAAGGTGTGATTACCTCTGCTAGAAGTCATGTTCCTTTCTCTTTTTTACTTTTGCTCGTGTTTGGTTTAAAAAACAAAAGCCGGTTTGAACTGTCTGCCTCGTGAGCATGAATCCATACTTGTGCATGAGTTGGAGTTCCTTAATATAATTTTTTTGTCGTGGCTGTTTTTTTGTTGGAGTTGGACTGATTACAGAGCGGAGGAACATGGCAGAACAGTGTGATCAGAAAGTGAGCGAACAACATTGAGTGTTTATGTTTAAGGGCTATCAAAAGCATCCTTCCTCCTCTTTTATCGTCCCTCATAAGGAGTTATTAAACTGACAGGATTAATTACACTGATCTAGTTCCATCAGATGGGTTATTACCCGGGAAGTAGACACTCTCTGTGTTGATGGCACTCACTTTCTCCTCAGAAAGATGTTTTTCTGCCTCACTGCCAACACTGGTCTTTAAAAGGATAAAACAACCAATGCTCCCGTATGTGTGCTGTTATAAAGCTCTAGGTTTAACTTTATGTCCTGTAGGTGTCTCATGAGACAACACAAAAAGCACCAGATAAGTATTTTACTGAACTCTTCTT
The DNA here is from genome assembly GCF_004916995.1 of Morone saxatilis. Classification (NCBI taxonomy): domain Eukaryota; kingdom Metazoa; phylum Chordata; class Actinopteri; family Moronidae; genus Morone; species Morone saxatilis. The sequence goes on along the minus strand of NW_023339796.1, from coordinate 1,922,738 downwards.
TCACCCAGATTTAGTCCTGAGATCAGAAGTCCATGTCAGTTTCAGCCGTATTCGCACAGAACTGATATTGTTGTTTATTGTTTATTAAGGATCTCTATTGAAAGCACATGTATAGTCCTGCTGGGGTCCTAAACATCAGGAATACAGGACAAGCACACAATACGAAAATACAAACATAAAGTTAAAATATAATAATAGTAGATTAATCCACTAATGAGTGAAGACAAGTGATGGCAGATAATAATTCAATTAACATAACAACAAAACAAACAACCTGAACTCAACAGTCAGACCAGTATACCTGCAGGGGAATGTTCTCATGCTCTGACATTATATTTCTTTATTTGCTTTCTAAAAGTTGTTTGGTTGTTTACAGTAGATATAAAGAATTGTGCTATATGTGCTATATGACCTGTTATATGTGTTTCATGTGGCGCATTCACATGGGAGTAAACTCCGTATTTTACTTGAATTTCTAATTTTCTAATCTGCTGCTGTGTGAGGCTGCAGGTACCAGAAACCTCTCTGCTCATTTAAAAAATAACTTTACCAGGGGGTTCCCACGCGTCCTGGAAAACCTTGGACTCATTTTTCAGTCATGGAAACAACTGGAAATAATCTATGTTTTCCTGGATAGATTATAATGGTATTTTAGCCCATCACTCGTCTACGTAAACTTAGGTTTGAGGTAGTAAGCTGTAGTCAAATCACAGGAAACCAAAACGTGAGAGTGTCCCGTAAAAGTTGACCAAGGTCCTGGAAGAAGATTTCTTAAAGAGTGGGAACCCTGTTAACTGTTCTTATAAAACATCAGTGCACTCCACATTAAGTTCTGATACTTTACATTAAACTACCAGTTTAATACCTTGAATAAATAGAAAATATGACCCCAAATCACAAAGACTTTTAGTTTGCAGTGAAATTTATACTTAACCAATTAGACATGGCAGAAGTCCCTAGATAAAACCAGTCCCCTGTGAATAGGGCTTAAAGAAAAACAACCCTTTAGTTGAAATGAGTTCTTGTTTGAGTTATTTATTACTTAGTTGACAGGTTAAACAGTCTGTAAGAGTGATATGTACAATGTGTTGCAGCAGCAGATTATTTTTACCTGTAACTTATTGTGAGAGGAAGGAATGCTTTTTGATCACTCAGAGCAGGGAGGCTGAATTCTCTGTGGATTGCTTTCCCTCCATCCTCCCTCTACAAGCCCAGTGTGTGTGTGTGTGTGTGTGTGTGTGTGTGTGAGAGAACAGGTTTCACTCCCAACTCCGCCCACCAGGGGGCAGCACGTAGTTCCATGAAAAACTGAAGCAAATTGGATCCATTTTTAAAGGAATACGCAGACATTTTGACAGATACGGACACTTAATGCAGTTCTCAGTGTTTGCCAGTAGGTGTCACTGCGGATGTGTCAATAAGTCTGTGTGTTGCTTTAAAAAACACTCACATCAACCATCTGACATGAGCTGCGTTGAGTTTTTAAAGACTCACTTGTGCATGTTAGATCAAAAGCTGAACCCTGAGATAACATTAGCATTAGCATTCATACCTTTCGCTGTTGCTCAGTTTTATCACCAGTTCTGTGTATTGATGATGGAATATCAACGTATTTCATATCAATATAAATATATAAATGTTATCACCACAACAACAACAACATCTCTTCTCCTCCTCCGTCAGAGTGATTCGTTCTCTCTGGTTCTTTATTTACTCTCCGCATTTCAATCAATGACTCCCATCTAATGCTGTGGTATTTTGACTCGAGTCCAACCAATACACTTTAGCTCAGACTGGCAGATGTTGGCACAAATATGTGCAGATATCCAAAACAAATTGCAGTTTATGAATGTTTTAGATGAAGAATTTAGTATATTCTGTTGTTTTTAAAACTAAAATGTAATATGTATTTGTTCTGTTTTAAATTGTAGTCTGGAAAACCTCATTATATACCATATATACCTATATTATATATGCTTTTTTACTCTTAAAGCTGCACGTCTGAGTCCAGTATTGGTTTGACTCTATTTTCCATGCCCAGGTTTAATTGGGGAATGACATTAACCATGTGATCATCCATGTTGTCTCTCTGTCTGTCTTCATTGTGTCCTGACGTTTGGTGATGCCGGTGGTCCTGGTCCTGTGCTCTTCCTCCTCCCTGCATGCCCCCTCTTTTCCCTAATAACCTGCTGGTGTGTGTGTGTGTGTGTCTGTTTGTGTGTGTGTGTGTGTTTGTGTGTTGTTTACTCTCTCCTGCCTTGTCCCTGGGGGAAAATCAAAGCGCAATCCGTTAGAGTTCAACCAAGCGGGGCTGAAGAAGGCCTCGGTCAGTAAGGCCATCAAGGTAACGACACGGTAACGAAGCACACGCATACCGCTCAGACACCGAGGAGGGACACAGAGGAGCACACGTCCACTCGGGCTTATATACGCAAACATCCATATTCCTACACTGTGTGGCCAAGACTATGTGGACGCGTTAACAGCCTCCGCTCTTCTGGTTGCAGTCTGAGCTGCAGGGATTTGCTCCCATTCAGTCACACGAGCATGAGTGAGGTCTGGCTCACATCAGTGTTCCAGTTCATCCCAAAGGTGTTGGATGGGTGGAGATCAGGGCTCCATGCAGGGCCTGTTAAGTTCTCACTAAAACCTGTGAAAACCATTTCTTTAAGACTTTGGCTTTGTGTACATTTTCATAATGAAACAGGAAACTGTTGTAAGCACAGTATCACCTAAAATATCCTCGAACGCTGCAGCTTTAAGATTTCCTTTCATTGGAAGTTCGGGTCCTTGACCAAGTCAGGAATAAGAACAAGTGTCTGCATACATTTTGGCCACATAGACTGTTAACAGTGTTAAAGTTTGGTAGTTTACTGCTAAGTTGCTTTTTGCTGTTAAATAAAGCAAACAGTATATATGGCCATAATCACCTTAATACCTGTTAAACATTACTGGTTCAATGTTAAACATTACTGTTCAATTAATTTTACAGTTTTAGACCCAAAGGTCACAAAACTGATTCAACATATAACCTTTGAAAATAAAATCAATATATAAATTGGTCGGTGGTTTTATTGTGAAAAGTATATGCAGAGGATTATTCACATAGAACTAATGGTTAAACTTTCTGGTTTTAGTTTATATTTTAAAACGATTGCTTTGATGTAGATTAGCTAGTTAGTTATCCAGTGTTTTGCTAACATTATCTAACTTTATCTGTGACTATATGTCGCATTTATCTTTTAACTATCTTCAACACTTAGCACAGCATATCTAAATACAGGAAAGGAGACAGTTGATGGAGGATCTGATCGAGGATGAACTGTTATTGGAGCACAGAGCCAAAAAGGGGGCGGGACTTAGGAAGGGTAAATTTGGGAGAAAGTTTGAGGATTTTTGGAAATATGAAGCTCATTAAGTTTACATGAAGAGAGCTCACTCGGTGATGTACCCAGCAGGGGGCGCTGCTGCTACTGGAACTACACTTACTCTCTGACTGGTGTGAAATCATTAACAAACTCCACTAATCATGTTTGTTGACTAAAACTGTGCACTAACAATGTGTGCTGTCAATAACAACATCGTCATCTAAAGTACATTTACACTTTTAATTGATCTTTCTTTTAAAACTGATCTGGGGTGGGGTTTTCCACACTTTACCTGATGTCCTTTACTGTTCATTTCCCTTCCCATAAAAGTAACACATTTTGCCATAAAGTGCTGAGATGTGTTGAATAGCAGCGGGTAGTTTGGTATCATGGTAAAGATGTGATATCACACGCCCAGAAATGACGCTGTCTGAGCTCAAAATGCTTATTTTGAATGCTCAAAACTTACTGTACTGTATATTTCCTGTTCTCGTAAAAACATTTAACAGTATAATACACATTTTAGAAGTTTAGTGAGTAGCGTACTGACTAATAGCATGTTTATGTTTATTATATTTGGTGAAAAAGATGCTAAAACAGAGTTAACCAAGAGTTGTAGACTCAGTTTACTCCGTGTGCATCTTTTTTAAAAGAAATTAGTTGCTAATTGAAATGAAAATACATTTTTGTTTTTTATTAAGTAAAAGAAATAAATACTTTTTTGAATTAAATTCCAAAATGTCACAAATGCTAGCATACTTGTTAGCATACTAGGCTAACATCTTGCTAGCCGACGCTCCTTCCTGTTTGTAAAACCTGTTTTTCTTCTTTTTGCAGTCCGGTAAAAAAGTGACTAGCGATCCGAGTCCGTTTGTCCAGTTCACAGTCGGACACAAGTCCTACGAAAGCAAGGTGAGACCCGAACATGATCCACATCAACACCCACCACCATTCATTCATTCATTCATTCATTCAGTGTTGACCTTATCTCAAAAAGCACTGGAACTACAGCCAACGTAGCTTTGACGTAACGTAACACTTCTCATTCACTGAGGACAACATTTCAGTTAGCAAATATTTAATAGTTTGGGGGAAATTTAGTTTTTCCTATCTTTACAATGATAGATTGACATAAATATTGTGTGTTTTTACAACATAGGAGTCAAGATGTGGTTAGTCCAGCTTAGTGTACAGACTGGAAACAAGGAGAAACAGCAACTGGCTCTGTCTGAAGGTCAAAAATAGGCTTCAAAATGCTTTAAAAACTCACTGATTACCACTTTGTGTAGTTTTTACATTTCTGTTTGTGGTCAAATTCAACAAAAAAACAAGATGTGTTACTCAATGAGCATTAAAAGACTTTAAAGGCAGAGCCATGCTAGCTGTTTCCTTCCACTTTCAGTCTTTATGCAAAGCTAGGCTAACCACATCCAGCTCTGTACTTAACACACAGACTCAAGATTGATATCAGTCTTCTCTCACTCTCCTTAAGAAAGACAATGAGTAGAAACCCCCAAAATGTTCAATATTGAACTAAACTGTATGTATATTAACTTAAATTAAGGTTTTGGTATTTTCCCTCTGACTCCTCTCTGTTGCGTCCTCTTCCAGACCAGATATAAGACCAATGAACCGGTGTGGGAGGAATCCTTCACCTTCCTCATCCACAACCCCAAGAGCCAGGAGTTGGAGGTTGAGGTACGTCTGTAGTAACTTTTGTTGGTGGATTATGTTTAAAGGCAGTTAAATCTGGGATTATGAGCCGTGACTGACTTTATCGTGTTTGTGTGTCCTGTTTGTTTCAGGTGAAGGATGAGAAACACGAGTGTTCGTTGGGGACGTTAAAGCTGCCTCTGAGCCGCCTGCTGGAGGCGGAGGACATGACGCTGAACCAGCGCTTCCCCCTGAAGAACTCCGGACCGAGCTGCACCGTGAAGATGAAGATGGCTCTGCGGGTAAGAGAGGAACCTCCCCCATCTCCCTCCCTGCTTTCCTGTCACTCTTCAGTTGTTTCTGTCAATAAAAAATGCCAAAAATAAGCTTTATTCTTTAAAAAAAAGAGAGAGATATAGTTTATTGATACAGTAGATTTGTGGAATTTGACTATTTTCCACATATTTCCGGTGTCAGAAACTAAAAAATGCCTTCAAACAAATCTTTTTTATGTATTTGATGCAGTCTGGATTATGTCAAACAGCAATATCAGGCTACTTGGCTCAATTGTTGAGCGTCTATGGGATCAAATAACATAATCATGATCCCGTAGCGGGGGTGGGGGACCGCCTTTTTCCAAGCTTTGTCTGAGGGACTTTGCTGTAAGTGATAGTGATGACATACATTCAGCGCCATTAGATAAGCTAAAAGCCAAACTATGTGGCAGTGATCCCTGCGGTCTGAGATACACAATAGAACAGGGTTTATTTAATGAATCATACAGAGTAGAGTGTGTTTAAAAAGCATTCACTATAGCTGTGGTTGATGTGGTTGATATATATATATATATATATATATATAGTATATTGTGTTAATTAACGACCTTTAGAGGTGTTGATTGGCCTATTTAATAACTTTGTAGACTACCAGAGCTACCACTGCCTCTAGACTTTAGATCAAGCTAAGCTAAGCTAATATATCATCCACAGTTTGAAGGATCTGTGCAAAGTCCCTAAAAAGAATCAAATTAATCTGTAATAAAATGAGCTGCTGTGAATTCTGTCAGACAAACAGTTCACATGTGTAAACAAGTAACAGTTGGTCACATTTGTTTGTGTATAATTTCAGGTGCTGTGCTTGAAGAAAGACACATCCTCGCCCTCGGACTCCACCCCGTCCTCCGTGCAGGTCCATAAGTCCAGCAGCTCCATCAACCCCACCCCGCGGCCCTCTGTCTCCTCTGAGTCCCCCAGGCCTCCCTCCTCCAGCTCCGACATCCCTCGCTCGGCCTCGGTGTCCGCCCAGGACGTGCTGAACCGGCGGAGGGAGGGCGACGACTCCTATAGGTCTGTGGGAAGCACAGACTTAGGGCACGGTGGAGGAGGAGGAGGAGGAGGAGGAGGAGGAGGAGGAGGTCACGGCCTGGCGGAGACCGGGAGGAGCACTTCCAACCTGGCCATCTCTGGTTCCCAGCAGTATCTGGCTGGAGGCAAGGAGCCGACGCCCAGCATCGCGTCGGACATCTCCAACCCCTACGCTGCCCAGGAGCTGCAGCTCAGGCTCCAGCAGCTGCAAAAGTACATCAGCCAGTCAAATATCAGTTTATCTGCTCATCCCTAAAACATAAAGGTTTATTCTGTGTTAAATATCACCAGTGAAGCTCATGAGCCTCTCTCTCTCTCTGTCTCTGTAGTGGTTCGGGCCCCAGTCACTTCCCGCTGGGTGAGGTCCAGCTGACGGTCAGACACAGCTCCCAGAGGAACAAACTCATTGTGGTGGTTCACGGCTGCAGGTACGGCCCAGTAAGAGCGGACGTTCCTCCCCAGAAACGGCGCTTCATGAGGTTCCACTAACATCCGTTTACCTTCCACAGAAACCTGATCGCGTTCACCGACCACGGCTCGGATCCTTACGTCCGCCTCTACCTGCTTCCTGACAAACGGAGGTCGGGCAGGAGGAAAACTCACACCTACAAGAAAACCCTCAACCCGGTTTACGATCAGACGTGAGTCCGGCTGTCCCGCTCTCACTGTATTACTTTTCTCCTGACTGACTGTTCAGTGGCTGAGCTGTGTGTCTGCTCTCTCTCCGCTCAGGTTCGAGTTCACTGTTTCCCTCGTGGAGCTCCACAGGCGGACTCTGGATGTTGCCGTGAAGAATGGCGGAGGCCTGCTCTCCAAACACAAAGGCCTCCTGGGAAAGGTACGGGCTTTCACTGGACGGGCAGATAACAGGGCAAAAGGCTCACTTCTTTTTTTTAAAAATGTATGTAGTGATTTAAACACAGACGATATTTGTGTCATTGAAGCAAACTGTTGCCTTTCCTCATCAGGTTCTGGTGGATCTGACCCACGAGGACGTCAGCAAGGGTTGGACACAATGGTTAGTCTTTGATCTCTTCCTCTTTTCAAGTGTTCTTAAGTTAATTTCTAAGAAAACACCAGAATCAAGTGAAACAGCTCACACAAAGCTCACTTTAAATATATGATGTAAGGAAAACACAATGTCTTTCTTTGATGTAGAAAATGCTTGTTTTTTGTGAAAAGATGCTTTTTAAGTAGAATATTATTTCTTTTATCAACTGAAAATCATAAAATCTTCAATTTGTGTTTGAAATGCTGTGAAACAGTTTGTCTGTAAAGTTATTTATCATTTAAAAATCATTTTGCCAAATATTGCCCCTTATATATCGATATCATGTGTCGGGATACAGTGACAGCAAAAATGACAAAAAGTTATTTTTATATAAGTTACCTCCTGCAGCTTTAAGATAAGACCCTAACCGATGGTGAAGTGTGTTAATACGAGTCATGTGACACATAATATTAATATCCACAAGTGACAATATTTGGCAAAATGATAAATAACTTATATAATGACAATAAAACTATTTATCCTAAGTAGGAAATAATAAACATAATATATCCTTAAAGATACGAGTATAAAAATGTACAAATATGTACAAAAATATATTTTAATTAATAAAACACTGATGTCAGATGTCAGAAAAGTTTCCAAAATAAAAGCCTGTTTCTCGTCCTGCAGGTATGAGCTGAGTGAAGACGGTCTGACGAAGCCTCACCAACTATAGACGGCGACAACGGGAACCATCTTCATCATCATTATCTTCATCATCATTAATCATATCACCACACTTCCACTTTACACACTTCCTCTTCCGTCTACAGTGTGGCTCTTTGTTTTTTTATTATTTGTCATCACTTGTACGAAAAGGAACCAGAAAAGCAGCTTTTGACATTCATTTAACCACATCAGTCGCAAGGCAAACCTCCCCTTTAAGAAGTGAAAGGCTGATAGACTAAAGGGAGTATACAACATGTAGAATACTATATATTACATAATGTACTGCTGTGGAAGTCTATATTCCATATTTATAGGAGATAATTATAACAGCTGTAGAGGAAGACAATCTATTTTTGTGCCGTGGCAGCGGCTTCCTGCCTTCAGTGTGGGTAAAGGACGAGGATGTACAGGTTTGTAAATAGACAGGTCGATGCTGGACAGAACAGACGGCGTACTCTAGAGAGGAGAGAGAGCAGCGGTCTCCTACTTGGCCAAATGATTGTTTGTAATTTTATTTGATTATATTTTTAAATTTTTTTTTAAATGAAAACCATTCTGGACAAAGTTTTTGAAGCAAAGCCGGCAGGCGGTCGCAGGGAAAGACGCCACCAAAGAGACGAGAAGTATTTCAATCTTTCGCCCTCGGGGGGGTTTTTTGTTTTTGGTAACGCAGCCGGTTTTAATTCACTGTAATAACGAGTGTGTTAATGAAAGGAAAGGACTGTGTGTTAATGAAAGGAAAGGACTGTGTGTTAATGAAAGGAAAGGACTGTTCCACCTGTTAATACACCGGTTGTTACACTGGAAGAAGGCCGCTGTTAAGTGTTTGTTTTTTAAACTGACTATTTGCACATCTGTGTTGTTTTTTAATCTATTGGGGATCATCTTTAGTTCAACATTGCCTCAATTCTTTTAGCCAAACATTTTTTGCCAATAATTTCTGACCTTAAATCTAACAAAATGATACATTAAAAAGAATGAAAGTGTTTAAATAATATATTTTTTAAAGGAATATCTACAGCCATTGGTAAAAAAAAAAAATATTTACCAAGATCTTGACTTACAAAATTGAGCGATTAATTGAACCCATTATATTATATTATATTATTATAACCCACATTTTCTTCATTTGTCTAAAGCCACTATTAATGAGGTTTATGATTCCCCACTTCGGCGCCATCTGGTGGTAATAGTAAGAAAAATCACTGTGATAACCAAACTGTAAATTCTCATCTCACCAGACCTTTATTTGGAACAGGCTTATATTAGAGACATCTTTTAATCTCGAATTTTCTCTGTTTTCCCCGAGAAATACAAAGTTATACGAATGTTTACCTTTAAATTAATTATATTAATATAATATAATTAATAATTTCATCAGGTTGAGAGCAATAGTCTCAGTTTCTCCTCTCACACAGAAATACAGTTTTTATTCATTAATTAATTCAAGTTGTTCCGTTTTGCAGTTTTTCCTTTATCACGAAGAAAAACACTTCCTGACAGTTTTTCACATTAAAAGTCCTGGTCTTTTATTGTGCAACGTCTGCAGCCTGTATTTGAACAACCTTAATGTGTCTGTGCGACCCGTCCCTCGGCTGAGACCTCACCATTATTTACCCTTGTTATATGAGAATTAACCCTTTACACACCTGCACCAACACTGAGGGGAGCGAGCTGAAAGCGCCACAGAGACTTTCACCAAACAAACAAAACCTTTGAAAGACGCTTTCTTCACAGAAGATTTCTACAAATAGTGGCTTTAAAAAGTGAGAAAATGTCCGTAACTAAGAAATTAAACATTATGTCTCAATGGGCTTTATTTAGTTTATTTTCAGTGAGGTTGATAACGTGATAAACTCCACTACAGTCATTCTGAGTTCTTCACATTGTGTTTATGAGTCAACATTAGTCTTAACTTGTCACAAAATGTTATTTTCAGCACGTTGTTGTGTCTTACTTGTTTGTTTAGTTACACACCAAATATGCGCAGTCCGGAGTTACACTCTGTTTGCTTCACGGGCAGCAGACTTTTATTTTGAAATCAGAAAACCGAAATCTATTACCGTTTATAAATATTGCGAACGAAACAGGATGTTTCTTTGTTTTCTGTTATCCTAACCTACTCTAACCCTAACCCTTTTTATTTTGAAAGCAAGAAACAGAAAAGTGGTTGTTTTTATTGGTTTTCTGTTTTTTATTTTCAAAATAAAAGTTGGAAAACAGGTAATTTTGTGAAACGGAAAACAGATTGTTTCTTTGTTTTCTGTTTTTTTTTTACTTTCAAAACTAAAGTTTTTTTATTTTGAAAACAAGAAATGTTTCTTCATTTTCTGTGTTTCTTTTTTTAAATTTTCAAATCAGAAAACAGCTCGTTTCCTGTTTTTGGTTTTCTCATTTCAAAACAAAAGTTCACCCACCATTAAGAAACACACCAGAGTTTAAAATGACATTTCCCTTTTTTATATCTAGCGCGCGCACACACACACACACTGTGTTCACTCACATATTAAACGCTGCTTCCACGTTACAGCACTCTCTCATAAGGGATTCACATCAGTAACCACACGTATCATTCTTGGTATCAAGCTCATTAAAGGAATGCACACGTTATCTACGCGGCCCTACGAAGCCAAAGAGCAGCAGTTTTGTGTCGATACAGAGGAGGCTTGTGTGACCTTTGACCTTCAACACACAAATATAGACTTTTGCCTTGTTGTGTTTATATCTCGCGTCAAGAAAGTATTTTACATACGTGTACGTAAACTGTGCCGTTCTGCATTTTATGTCTCAGTGTTTTTTATTTGTGTTTTCCAGCCGTCGCTCTCTTGGTCTCGTCCTGTGTTTTATTTTGTAAGAATTTGACGGTTTGTGTGTCAGCCATTGGATCTGAGCGCTACGTGCCTCTGGGGTGGACTCTGTTCGTCTGAAAGGCGGTTCGTCTTCTCCGTCTTCTTAATTTATCTTGTGCCTTAAACTTCACTCGACCCAGAGACATTCACATGTATAAAGAACCAAGTTTCCCATGTTTCAGAATGTCTCCTCAATGTCTTTTAAAACAAATAAAGAGCTTTAGCTGGCTATAGCGGCACGAAGCTGTACAGCACTGTGGCTCCTCGTGGTTCTTTTCACATATGGGCACTGCAGAGGATTTAAGGTGGCGTAGGACGAAACAGCAGCGGTTAGAGCGCCTGGTGGACACTGGAGCAGTTAGAGACCAGATATTTCCCTCAGGAGTTGGTGGAGAACCTAAAGAGAGTGAATACTGGACTTATAGTCATCAGGTGGACACAAACATGACTTCCGTAAAACTTCCAATAAAAGCAGGGTCCCTAATAAACACTGGTCTCCTTTAAAAGCCTGGTGTGGCTACACGTTTTGACAAGTAAACGCAGGTCTCCAATAGAGGCCTGGTCTGGATTTTATAGAAATTATCTCGATGTATAAAACCTCTTAAAACCCACCGGGTCGCTCGGAGGTCGGGTCGAGTTTTTAAGTCGTTTTAATCTCCTACATAAATATAAATGTTTTAAACTTCTGTACAATTATGTTCATAATGCACATCATAAGATCAGTTATAGATTCTCCACAGTTCAATCGTTCACTATATTTTAGGAAAACTAATCAACACCAAAGTATTAACGTTAATTAATACTGATTATCAGTAAACTTGATAAACAAGAGAGACGGAAAACAACCTCTGAAGCATCATAATCATCATGTAGGTTGAAAAATGTGC
>NW_023339796.1:1909311-1910797 GCF_004916995.1 Morone saxatilis | reverse complement strand
CTAATAGATGCAGGCCTGGTGTGGCTACACGTTTTGACAAATAAACGCAGGTCTCCAATAGAGGCCTGGTCTGGATTTTATAGAAATTATCTCGATGTATAAAACCTCTTAAAACCCACCGGGTCGCCTCGAGGTCGGGTCGAGTTTTAAGTCGTTTTAATCTCCTACATAAATATAAATGTTTAAACTTCTGTCAATATGTACATAATGCACATCATAAGATCAGTTATAGATTCTCCACAGTTCAATCGTTCACTATATTTTAGGAAAACTATCAACACCAAAGTATAACGTTAATTAATCCTGAATTATCAGTAACTTGATAAACAAGAGAGATGGAAAACAACCTCTGAAGCATCATAATCATCATGTTAGTTGAAAAAAGTGCTCAAGAGAAGCAGCAGTTAGAGTTTAGTTTATTTTGTGCTAAAGGAAATAAAGGCCTGTCCCAAATAGAGGCAGGGGGAGTTCAGTGATTTAAGCAAATAAATGCCCGGGCTATTATTAGAAGTTTTACGGTATTAATTAACGCTAATGTTGCTCCGAAGTGTTCCCCAGGTGGAGGAGGAAGTATTTCCATCCTTCACTGAAATAAAAGTACTAACAGCACTCTGTAAATTAAATGGGACTTGAAGGTGGGGTCAGACGTTATAGAGAGAGTAGAATATAGAGTTGATTTGATATTTTCTTTGGTTTTTTCGTCAAATCCAGATGTGCAATGATGTGATAAACTGTAGCGCTCATTATGATAACATTATAATACGCTTCCGTGCTGCTCTGAGACTTCATACTTACTCATCAAACTACTCTGTAGTGCAGTTTTCCACCTTCTCCAGCAACAACACACCTTCTTTATCTGACCCTGAACGCACCACAGAGACTGAAACCACTAAATCAGACAGCGTTTAGATTTATCTGGTGTGTGTGTGTGTGTGTGTGTAGGTGTGCAGCAGCTTTCAACAGCAAAATAAAGTGCTTTACATAAGACAAACACATTAAGAAAAGATATGAATGGAAGAAAGGGCAATGTGAAAACACATAAATAAGATTTAAAAACAGTAAAATATGCCAAAAGTGAACACTTTACAGTGTTACACATATAAGGTGAGATAAATACTAATAACTTTTCCAAAAATTAGAAAATAGCTCCGTACAGCAGTGCAGAGCAACCCAAAGTGAACCAGACAACTCCAATATATTCCAACGTATATTATCCAGTCTTTCAATCTGATGGATTGGATCTCATTGTCTTATTTAATGTAATATCTATGTTTATTGTTGAATGGTGGCCTTCTTGATTATAAGGCGTGCTAGAAAACTTAATAAATATACACAGTCAGGTCTATATCTCAGTGTTTGGTTCACTTCTGTAAATAGAACAAAGGTCAATACAACACTGAATTTATCAAAACAAAAATTCTATCAAGTTGGTTTAAAAAAATAATGTTTAAAGTTACAAAATACAGACAGAGAATTGAAGAAAAAC
>NW_023339796.1:1907052-1909303 GCF_004916995.1 Morone saxatilis | reverse complement strand
TTACATAAACGTCCTGCAGTTACTGAGTTCACTGTTTGAGTTCATTGTACATTTTAATATAACATTAAATATCCATAAAATATGTCACTTGTGTTTACTGAATGGAAGAAAAGTTTGGGAACCAGTGTCCTGTTGGATTTAAATGTGAACCTGTTGGATTTCCTGTGAGTGAATCTGATGAAGCAACATGAAAAACACTGTTCTTTAAATCTGAGCTCAGCACTGTGAACATAGTGAAACACTAACAGATCAGATTAACACAGATCAGAATCAGACTTTGGACCTAAAAGTGTTTTATGGACCGACTGGACTGATGTGATCGCTCTCTGGAGAAGGTTTGACCTTTGATCCTTTATATATTCTCAAGGTGACAGAAGGATGATTTAGTCTCAATATGGATGTTAAAAACACATAACGTTAATCCTGTCTCTTTAACTGCCGACATTCACATTAAAGTGACCTCAGATCAGATACAGGTCGGATTGTGTTGCAATGTTACGTCAGTGTGAACACTCAATTGTGTTACTCTAGATGATAAATCATATAGTGCAGTGTGAAAATAACCACATTTACATTACACCACATGCTAAAAACTGCTTAGGATTAACATAAAGTGGGCAGGTCTGCAAAGAGGAGACTTGTTGGTTCCCATAAACCCATTTTCATTCAGATATCTGGAGGTCAGAGGTCGGAGGGATCCCTTTGAAAATGACCATGCCAATTTCTCCATCATCAAAACTTTGGCGCGTTATTTGGATATATATGTATATATATATATATACATATATATATAGATGGATGTGTTAGATCATCTAGTTTCATATGATGCTGCATTATTATGATCCGACGTGTTGTTGTGTTCACTGTTTCGCCTGCAGTCTGATAAAAATCGCTCTGAGCGCCGGTTTCCTTCCTCCTGCTGGAATATTGTGATGAATCACACTCTGACCCACTTTGACTGCCTCTGGATATTGGTGTCAGGAGGTAACACACACACACACAGACACACACACACACTTGCTGTTGGTGGCCCTGTGGGTGTTTGCAGGTTGTGAGTTTGTGTTTCTATCATTGTGAGGACCAGGTGTCCTCAGCAGTGAGCTCCCGGGCCCTCTGTATTTTGCGCAGTGTTTCCATGGTGGGAATATTACATGGCCTCGGGTTTGCTCCGCGGTAATTTAAAATGAGCATAAATTAGCTTTAAGAGTAATTCACTGAGATAATGTTCTGAGACTCTACCTCCGCTGGGTAAAAACGAGCTCTGGGCCTCGTTTTTTATCACCTGTTAGTGGTGATTTATGGATGAACGCAGATTTATTCAGGAATATGAAACAGGGGCCCGGGAATAAAGCGTAGTTGTTTCAGATGTTAGTGTGCTTTAATATTACCACTAAACAACTGACACATAAGGACCACAGCCAGGGGCCTCTCGGGGCTCCTTCAGATTCCCCTTGAATTCAATGAAACGAGGCGGTAGAAACGCATCCTTATTAACCTTCAAACATAAAGCAATAATAATACATCATTCATTGATATTAACTGGGTTTAGAAGAGTTTTCTCAAATATTTCTAATGTTTAATGGACACACAGACACTTAATGAGGCTCCACTGTAACACTTGAATGCCACCTGAGGGCATTTCATTCCTTCAGCGGCCTTCACTTTCCTGTTTCCTCCAGTTCAGCAGATATAAAGATGAAGAAGAGAAAACCTTCCTCTCCTTCACCTACCTTCAACTGACAACCTGAATTATTTCTGACAGCACCTGAAGGCAGCAGCAGTGCTGAATCAGGGCTGAGAGCTCCGTGAGACCTTCAAGTCAGACCAAAAAGTCGGATATTCACTGATTCGACTCACCTTCAAAATAAAAGTATAAAAGAAAGGGTGTGGTGTACAGATGAAGGAGAAATACATTTAATGGGACAGAACTCTTTCTGTGAGATTATGTTTATTGATGGATCGTTGTACTTTATCGACCACAGACTCATTATGTAAATATATGTTATATATATATATATTTATGTTATAGGATTCACCTCATGTGCAGAATCAGTGAGAGTTAGTTATTCTGTCTGTTTTATTTGGATTTTTATGGCTTCTATTCTGCTCCTATTGTTGTATTTTGGTATTAAAGTTGTTGTTGTTATTATTGTAACAACAACTTTATTTACACAATAATAATAATAATAATATATACTTTGTATGAACACAAAAACGTGTGCAACAACCTACTGACATAATAATAATAATA
>NW_023339796.1:1906416-1906952 GCF_004916995.1 Morone saxatilis | reverse complement strand
GTGATGATGCTGTTGATGACACGTTTACATTAACAACATAACACCGTGTTCTCTTCCTCCTTAAAGACAGCAGTGCATGTGAAATGTGTCCTCTGAGGCTACCGTACGATGGCTCCATGTAAACAGGAAGAAGCTGAATACAGGCACACTATGAGCCCCCCCCCCTCCCCTCGTATGGATACTGTTATTACTAATTGAATACTTTATGTCTTTAAAAGCAGTGAAATAGAGACAAACACTTCCTGTGTGTGGGCTCATTGGTTTATTGATGTTTACTGGATAAGATTGATGTTGATGCAGTTCATTTCTACTGTATAGTTGAATCTGAAGTTATATGAAAAGGCTTAAAATGCTAGAAACATGTGATATATATATAAAAACATGAAGAAGCTTGTTGATTCTGATTAAATATGTGACGTCACTCTACTAAAATGGGAGGGGAGGTGGAGTGTGTGTCATTAAATATGTGTAACTTTAAGAGTTAATATAATGAAACAGGTGAGTTATCTGATAATTCACCCTCCGTACAGTCGTCA
>NW_023339796.1:1865507-1906407 GCF_004916995.1 Morone saxatilis | reverse complement strand
ACAGGTTTATTTCTGCTGTTGGACATTTTAATATGAGGCCTTATAGAGACTCACTGCTGGAGCCTCTAGTGTCCGTTAGAGGAACTGCAGGTGGTGGCACTTCCACATTGACGGTTAATGGTGGTAAAGATTGTTTTGATTAGTTTGTGTTTAGTTTCTTTGTTTTCTTTTGTCTTCTAACATCTTTGGAACCATGTTGGAAATTTAAAGCTGCAGTAACAGATTGTTTCTGGCCACTTGGGGGCAGCAGAAACACAACACTGACACATTGTCACCTTTTAACCGTTGGTACAGTTCATTTCCACATTCGGCAGTTACGGAGCGACATTAGCGTTCGTTTAGAGTCGTGTTTGTGTCCACCTGATGAATCAGAGTCCAGTATTGACTCTATTTGAGCTCTGCTATGTTCACCAGCTCTAACTTCATCAGCTTTGACTTTCTTTGCTGTTTGGTGCTGAGCAGGTAGCGACATACGACCTCTGGTCAAAGGTTTCATGTCTGTAAGTTGATTGCAGTTAAACCAAAGAGTGAGTTTCTCCTCTGGTGTTGTTTAAATAGAGAATATTTAGAGGCCTGAAAGGGTAAAAGTGCAGTATTTTGCAAAAGAGAAGCAAAGATCAGAGATAAGTTTAAAAGATTTACATATTTTTTTGATTCAGAATTTAGTTTTTTCTTATTCACATTCAAGTTATTTCATGTTGAATTTATAATCTGAATCTACGAACCAGTAACTGTCAGATAATTGTGTTGTTGGAGTAAAAAATATTTGGTAGAAGGTGAAAATACCTCAAAACTAAGTGTAGTTCTTGAATAAATGTACTTAATTACGTCCCCACTCTGAATTAAAGTACACTGTATTAACATAACAGTAAATCTACAAACAGCCACGACTTTGTCTCCAGAACTCTCATTAATTCATTAATTAAGTGTCCTCACCTTCAAGTGACTTTCTATGTTTTGAGATCATTGCGACCTGCGCCATAAAAACCTTTAATGGATTATACACAGTAAAAAGTGGAAGTATCCCATTATTCCTCATTGGACCTGCATATTTCATTTTTGTTTGAAATCGACATCCAGTACTTTGTACATAATATTCCTTACAATAGTTTACACGAGTTTCCAGTAATTTGGCTTCCAGGGAGGCGTAAGGTGTCTGGAGTGAACATATCCTGAGTGGATCAAACCTCCTGTGTTAATGCTGGGCATCCTTAATATTCTCATAACTCATATTGATGTGTATTATATATGTAGGTGCACCGCTGTTACATTTCATAATAGTTTGAGCTCATTATGTCTCTTGACTGAGGACATCAGGTAGTTTTTTTCACAGGAAGATGATCAAGATGATTAGGCACAGGACGATATGAAAATGTCTCTTGTATCTTGGCGATACACGATAATCATGAAAATATACGTTATATTTTTTTTAACATTCTTTTTCATTTTAGTTCAATTTGGATGTTACATCTTAAACATATCTGAAATATTTTACTACGTTATATTTTTTACATGGCTTTACATTTTGTGAAGAAACACTCATATTTATTGCTTTATTTTTTGTTGATGTTTGGAATAACTATAAGATAATAAGATTGAAGCTCCCCGTTGTCCCCTTGTTCAACATAAATCATGAAATCAGTGCAGGACTGTACGCTGGAGATCTGAACAGCTTGTTCCAGTCAAACCATGTGACGATATTCAGGTGATAATATCGTATATCCTCTCATTCTGAGTCAAATTAATAACTCTAAAGTCATTAAACATTCTCATAAACGTGTTTGCTCTGCCAGAGTAGCTTGAAATGATTCCTGCAAGCTGTACAACCAAAGATAAAAGATTATATACGTCAAAGTAATCAATAATAAGTGATACAAGTATTCAAAATGAGTCATATATTAAAAAAAACTCAAATTGGACCTGTTTTTTCATCAAATTTTATTAGACTTAGACTTCACTTTATTGATCCCTTTGGGATGTCTCCCTCAAGGAAATTAAATAAAAACAAACACAAAACATACTGATTGAAATGATTTCTAAATGTTTCTGGACGTTCCAGAAGTTATTTGAATTATGCTCATTTTTTAGTTCTTAAGAACGTAACGTAACGTTGATTGGAGGTCAGTTTATGTGTCACATCTCTTCACACATCACTCCTCTGAGCTGTCGTCGTATATTTGGGGGATATGTGGCTTTTGTTCAGTTTGTGTCCGTCTCCCAAAATAATGTCACACTAACCGTGCTGGGAATAGATTGTAAAGATGCCAAACTCCTATAAACAGATATCCAGTTTAACTCTCTCTGATGACGTTTCCATCGTATATTGATCACTAGTGTTGCAGCTGGTTGCTACAGGATGTAATGAAGCTTTTAGCTGTAGAGGCTGTCTACAGAGGTGAACAGAAGTTATCACATGTTATCATTCTGTATGTTTCTGTGGTCTGCAAACAGCAGCAGGTTGCTTTAACGTCAGGAGCAACAGGTTGTGGTTGAGAATTTGGACCTTCCTGTGTGATTCATCATTGGTTCAACCGACTGTCTTTCTTTTCTTCTGACAGTTTGGGTTTGAAGAAAGGAAGTTCACAAGCTAAATGAGTTAAGTGGAGCCTTTTTGCAGTTTCCCACCACACGCCGTCCATTATCACTAATAGTCTCTCTCACACACCTTTGGCCTTTTAAACGCCGGCTTGTTTGTGCTGGATGATGAAGTGTGCAGGAAACGCTGCCCAGCAGACGCCATTTCACTGTTTTCTGCTGTGTGCTTTTAGTACGAGCTGCATTTCCACCTTAAGAGGTCGTCTGAACTGAACCTTCCAGTGTAATTCTGCCAGAACAAGTTTTTAATGAAACCGGTTAGTGTGAGAAAAGAGTCTCCTGTTTGAAGGTCCAGTGTGTAACAGGTATGTTTTCATTAGTGTTTAATCACCTGAAAATGAGAATCATTGTGTTTTTGTTACCTTAGAATGAGCCGTTTTTATCTACAGACGCCAAAGGTCGCCTTCCATGGAGGCCGCCGTGTTGAACCGCCATGTTCCTCTACAGTAGCCCAGAACAAACAAACCAAACACTGGCTGCACGTTTCGCACAGGGGAGGGTGAAGCAAGGGGGTTGCAATCTGCAACTACACCTTTAGCAGCCAATAAATCCTACACACTGGTCCTTTAATGTGATTTTGCCCACTTTTGAGAAAAGTTGATCTACAGCGAGCTTAAATGTTAACGCAGACGTGGAAACCAACATTTTATTGACTAATGTTTGTACTTCAGTAAAGTTTTAAGTTTTTCCATTTTGTGAGGGAAATATTGTGCTTTTTAGTCTATATTTATCTAACAACTAGGGCTGTGTATTGGCGATATAATACACAATACAGGCCTTATGATTCAGTATATTTCAATATATATATTGCAATACTGTAAGCAAGGCGATATTTTTCTCTTTAAAAGTAATTTTATGAAAACTGAGTTTACTTTTGCAAACAGAAATGTTGGATCTGCATTATGTTTGTTCAAAATCAGCCTTCAACTTTACATTTGAGACTCGATACATTATCAAAAAACAACATATCGCAATATTTTCTTACAATAATGACAACTGGAGTTAGTTTGTAGATTCAGATTTTACATTTAATGCGAGATATGATCATTAAATACGCCTGCTAAAGAGTATAAACTTTAAAATGAATGAATCCATCCAATATCTATAAATCAATTGTTAGATAAATAAGATGTCATTTCCTGTTTTGTCCGAACAACAAAGTTTACATCGATATAAAACAGAGAAAAGCAGGAAACCTCTTAATGGAGAAGCTGGAACCAGATATATATATTTGATATTTCTGTTTGATAAATGATTAATGATCGCATGTGAAACAGCATGTCTTATGTAACAGATTCACATGATATAGATTATATATATATTATATTCTGACTTTTTGCTGGTTTCTGATTTATTTGTGCAGATTTTTGTCCAGCTTTAGGGATTTAATTACGTTACATGTTAGAAGTGTTAAGTATTGATGTGTTGAAATGTACCAGCTGTGTTTTAATGCTTTAACACTTTCTTTTGATACTTATTAGTACTATTTTTCGATCACATATTTCACAACCCTCTGATTTAACAATGAGACACTGCTTATTCTAACGAGCGTTCAGCCCTAATGACTGCATTGCCATTGGGTTTGCATACGGCAGGGACTCATTATGTGTAAAATAACACTTTCTGAGTGAAGAGTGATGCTCTGATGTCTCTCTGCCTGCAGTGATGTGTGTTCACTGTCGCAGTGTGTTGTCGTTGTTAAACTCTCTCCGTGAGCCACATTTTACCTCCTGAGATTGGAACCACGAGGCCGTGCTCGGCTCAGGTCTCCTAATCATTAACCCGGGACTTGGAGAAGGTCACCGCTGCTTTTGCCCGGTGTGACCGTAGCCATGGTGACGCTCATTAACATTTCATCCGTGCCGATTGGTTGGCGGGGGGTCGGGGCAGGGCTGGTTTACTGTAACTGTGCTGTGATACATGTGGACATGGACAGGAGGTTGTTATGTAACAGCAGTCTGGTTCCAGTGAAAGTTTATCCGACATTTAGCCCTTTTCTCTGCTAATTCTCCTTCCAAACAGAAACAGTAAGTGACTGTTTGTGCAACATTTGATCAGAAGCTCCGAGGGCAGCGAGCATCCATTTTTATAACTCGACAGTTTTACATCATCCTAAAGCCGTCACTCTTTTATTAAACATAAACAGTCTAATATTGATCCAGATCCAATCAGTCATTGTATTATTGTATTATCCTGGAGGGGAAACTTCAGTCAGGGGCACATTATAATTATTAAAAAACATTACAAGTAAAGACAAAAGTACAAAAACACAGCTGTGCAGCTTCATTGCTTTAATAACATTAACCAGATGTGGATGAACAGCTGGTTCGTAGTGTGAACTGACAATAAAACGATGCTGTTTTTATGGTGGATTTAAAATAATGCATTCATACCTTTATATATTAAGTTCCCTATGCAGAGAGTTGAGTCACCAGACAGTTCATTAATAAAAACTAGTCGAAAAGAAAAACTATAACATATACTTCAGAGCAATCACAGCTCTCGTTTATATACACGTTTACTTATTGTGTGATCTGATCTGAATCTAAATGAGCATGTTAGTTCTTTACGTTTGCTTCAGACGACACTGAACAAAGGAGAAGTTTGGTGTCTTTGGTTGGATGAAAAAAAGGTTGTAGTACTCACACTCAGGTATTACCTTCATTTTTACAGAGCACATTGGACATATAGACAACATTAGCACTGATCTTCCTGTGGAGGGAATGCTGCTGTGGGAGGATTCCTGTGCAAAGCTGAAGATGAGGAAGAAGCACACACTGTGGTTATATAAGTCCAGGTGTAACTGGTGCTACATTTGTTTTAGAGTTTGCTTTATGGATCTTTTGTCTGCTGATGGATCTGGATCTGTGTTTATTGAGTGCGGGAGCTGAGAGAGTGATGCTGCAGGCGGCTGTCTCTGGCTGTGTGGATTGATATCTCCTCCTGTTCTGGTTTCTTCTCACCGTGCAGGTGAAAACACATCTGTTGTGTGAATTTATCTCGCTGAAATGTGTCTGTTGGAGCCCCGCGGGGCGTTTATGAGCTCTTCCGCTCAATCTCAGTGCTGTTTGGATTTACTGGAGAGCTCCCAGCCTGCTGCTGTCTGACTGGAACTGGAGAGCTGATCCACCCCTCCCTGATTCACTGGGAGTTCATTGTAATGGTAGCTGATCGGCTGTAACTATCACTGTCTAAATATTAGTGATCCATGATACTGAACCGATAATTGGCTGCTTCTTATGGGCAGATATTGATAAAATAACCGATAATTTCATATTCTTCTTTTTTAAAAAGAAGCTGTAGTTCTCTTCTTATGTTCATGTATTCTGTCTATGGTAAAGCCCATCAGTACTTTGTATCTTTTTCTATTAATGGATTGATCTTTAAATCTATACAATGTCAGAAAGTAGCAAACAGTGATGAGCAACAGTCCCAAAACTGAAATATATTCCACTTACAGTGATATAAAAGAGAAAAGAAGGAAATCCTCACATTTCTGATGCTGGAACCAGAGAATATTTGATTAGATTAGATTCTACTTTATTTTCATTGCTCACAACAAACAGCATACACAACATACATATGTGCTAATAAATAATAGAATAAACAGTAGGTGGTATATGTGAATATACTAAGATATGTACAGTATGAACATGTGCAGCAGTTACAGTAGGTCAAATATACAGTGCAGATTTATTTGCTTGATAAAATCACTTTAACTTCCTGCCAAATATGTATTGTTGTTCTTATTGTAAATTATTAGATGTTTTATGGTATTTGAACATCCCTGTTAAACGATTAACGTTACAATGTGTATGTAGCAGAATAACCAGGGGGCAGACGTTGGTTTTGTTTTTCTCCGACTAATGAAATGCTGGTCGACTTTTAGGGGGCAGCAGGACAGGGCTGTCCATGTGACATGTCTCCCAGTCTTTCTGTTGAATTACCCCTCTTCTTAAATGGGTTTGTATTTATTTACGTCCCACTTTGAGCAGCTCTGCCCTTGCTTGCTGTAGTTGTGTGCCTGCAGTCGTCCTGCGCAGTTTCAGGTGCACTCGCTCTCTGTTTTACCTCCATTTAAAGTGTCTTTTTTAACTCAAAATGTTGGTGAAAGTTAGATTTTTCAAGCCAAAGTTTAGACTCTAGTGGACTCTCGTGTGAAAGTATAATTCCAGCTTTAGGAAAGTTAAACAGCTGTAAGTTAATTACACACAAATGAGAACTAATGTTCACACGATTTACGCCCACAGCACGAGACTACATGTGATTTTACTGTAGCTCCGTACAAACTGTAACTTGTTTGTTGTAAAAAATGCTAAATCCAGTCTTTACAGTGCTATAATGAAGGCAGCCAGCATCTGAGAGCTACAGTGAAAGAAAAGCTCTGAACACAAAGCGCTGCTGCTCTTCATTGGAGCAGATGGATGGATCAATGCCGCGGCTTTGAACAGTCAGCCGAAGAGACGAAGAGAGGAGGATGAGAGGACAGGGATGAAAGGATGAGGGAGGAGGTGATGGAGGCGGTTTGTTTTTGTCGTTGCAGGAGACAGAGGAGGGGAAGACAAAGAGAGATTACCGCCAATTTAAGCGGGGCTCCTCGCGCACACCTCCCTAATTGAGAAATGGATTTCCCCCCCTCCCTTCCTGCTCCTCTGCGACAAAATAAAAATGATCAAATGCTGCCTTCGCTTTCAGATTCTTCCTTTTTTGTGTTCGTCTAAACTGTCAGGGGGAGCGTTGTCGTGATTGATCATTTCTCTCAGAGCTGATCCAAACAAATTGGATTGTTGTCATCTTTAAAAACAAAAGGAAACACCGAATGGTTACGTCGGAGAAAACACGTCTCCTACGCGCAAATATAGACAGACAGCACATAGACATAGACATAGACCTATTAGGAAATGCCAGTTTTGATCGGTCATGGGAAAGAAACCCCCCGAAAGTGAGTCAGCCTTTAGATCTAGAGAGAGGAACTAAATAGAAAACTACAGAGACGGGGCGAGCTTTTAAAAGGCAGGGACTTGTTATCAACTGTCCCGAGATGTAAACATGCCCGCAGAGATAACATTGTGTGCCGGAGAAGATTAGAGCTGAATGCCGAAGATAAAATGGCGCAGTCGTTTGTTGTGAAGCAGACAGAAGGCCGAGACAGAACGGAGAGAAACACGACTAAACTTCATGTCTTACTACAGAATGATTGACTGACTGACTGAACTCTCAAACTGTAATTATCAAGTCATAGCTTAGCAACTATACGGGGCACTAAGAGCAGTATGTAGTGGAACATTAAACTGCAGGGGTTTGCTATAGGCTAACTAATGAGCTAATTTTACCAAACGGTTTTAAATGGCCTACACACAGAATAGTTTGTTCCAGGTGTGTAAACATATAAAACAGTTTGTTTATCTGTTCTAATGTAGTGGCCTACTTACACAAAGCCTTTTCTCCTTTAAGTGAAAGGTAATACAAACGTTAAGGCAAAATTATTATCATTTCAACTAACTCCTGAAAGGTAAAGTTAATTAGCGAGGTTACATAAACCATTCACTATTCTATACATATATTTTATTTATATAAATACATTATATAACGACAGTTTGGGTCATGTTCAAATACACAAATATACCCAAAAGTTTGTGTATCCACTTAAATCATTGGCTTTATTTTTCAAGGTGACCGCTCTCAGTCTAATCGTTGGCCCTCTCCCTCGGGAGCAGCAGGTGTGTGATGCAAACAGACAGATGGCATCCTGGGAAATGTAGTGCCCTGCGCCTTTGTCAGCGAGCGCAGCTTGTAATGGCCCTGCCAGGAGGCATTGAGGGCCACAGCCTGGACGCCGCTCTTTGCTCACAGGGTGAAGCTGATTGAAATTCCCTTCCTCCCGCACTGGCGGCTTGGCGTCGGTCCACAGTGCAACACTGCAACCTATTTCACACTCTGCTGGTGTGGAGTGAAGAAACCAGACAGCAAAAACTCAGGGTGGCAGCAAAAGTCCAAAAGTAGCACTCAAGAGTCATCTTCCATATCCTCCACTTCTAACTGGCTCTTATCAGGAAGTGAAATGGGGAAAAACACACTTTTTACCTCTTTATTTATCTTCCTTAACTCCACTCTTCATCAGTTTGGGCTCACAGTAAAGTTTTATTAAGGAACTTTGACTCCACTTAGGCTCCTATAACTTTACTAATGTATAGTTTATAATATGTAATACATTATCATCCTTATAACAAGCTTGTGCCTCTGTAAGTTTGGTTTTTAATAATTGATAGTAAATGTAAAAAGAGTTGCCTTTGAGAAGAGACTGAGAACATAAAAGTTAAAGAACAATAACACTTTTAATTTTAGGTATGTCAATTTTGGGCTTGGTGCACAAAAAAGTGGTGCTAAAAAACAAATGATAGAAGTAGTGTAATATAATGTACATATTTTACATAAATTACACACTTTTATTTTCTATTTTATAATTCCATATACATATTTTTGTTATATATTGTAATTTAATGCACAAATTTATACTTATTCTTAGTTCTCTTTCTTATAATGTCAACTTGAGCAACTAAAAAGCAAATGATAGAAGTAGACCTGCAATTAATAATAAAATAAAATCTATAAAACATGAAATAAGATTAAAACATTAAATTAGATAATCAGTATTTCACACAGGGACAAAATGATTGGTGCATAAAAAATAATAAATCTAATCGAAGTGACCTGCTGCTTTGTAATTATGAGCTTTCCTGTGTTTTAATGTATTAGATATTGAATGTGAGGGAACATTTAGTTTTTGAATGTTATGATTTCCTTTCAGTCGTAAGCCTCTGTTCTTGCTTTTATATGTTTGTTCTGATTATGCTATTGTGGAGAAATTGGCCCAGCCGCTGCACGAACGCCCCAGAGCTGCTGTAATGAAGCTCCGACTCTTTGTAAACAGCGTTTCTGTGTTACATGTTCCTGCTTTTAACAAACGGCGCCGGCTGGAAACTGCTGTGATTACTGCGTCTTCTTTTCCCCGCACAGATGTAAACAAAAACAGCCTCGGGTGATTCTCCCTTTAATTATACCAAAAACAGAAACATAATGAATATCCAGCAAACATGACACAAGCTTATAGCAAATGACTTCACTCGGATATGTCTTCATGAGAGACGAAGTGCATCCTGGGTAAAGAAAAAAGAAAAGAGGTTGCTCAAAGCGTGAAAGCGTGTGCAGATCAAGTGGCTGCTGTTGATTCTGGGCGGAGGCAGGAGTCACAACAAGCGTGTTTTTTCGGGTGATTTATGCAAACTTTTGAGCGTTTCCTGTTTTATTTTGATTTGTTTGGCAATTTTTATTGTTGGTGGCACAAAATAACAGCAAATATGAGAATGTAAAAAGGGATTTCTGTGGTTATTAAACACAAAAAGTGAAGTAGTAGGAAGACTGAGTCCACCAAACTGCAGGAAACATCCTTAATGTCATTAGTAACACCTGAGCTTTTCCTGCTATGTGAAAATGTTCTAGATGTTGCTTTTCCAACTAATAATTAGGCGTCCAAACAAGAGCAAATAACATTTTAATTACATTTATAAATATGAAGCTACTGCAATACAAGATCAGTGCTGCTCCTACGAGAAACATCGTCTGCTGAGGATACTTTACTTACTACACGTGTAACTTTAGCCTCAGTGCTTTAGCATTATATCATGTATGTAACTATCATGTGGATATTTAAGATACTTGTACATGTTTTGTTGTTTTAAAACTGGTCATCTGCAAACAACTTCATGTTCATCAGATAGCTTGCTGCACTTTATAATCTGCCAGCATCAGTTGTCAGTTACAGCTAAGCGACTAAAAGTTAAAGTTCAGAAAATATTGCAGTTTTGGTTGAAACCTTGTGCTTTATTGTTGATATCCTGCAGCAGCAGTTGGTGTCAGTTGAACTTTCTGTTGCTAGTAGCAACCCCTGCTAGCTCAATGGCAGTTACAGTTTGTTTCGTCCTCCATTTTGTGAGATCGGTAACCTTTTTATCTGCTCCCTCGTTGGTTCATTATCTGTAATGGTCATTTTTTAATTCAGGCTTTTGATTATGTTTTGTGACTGTTTGCTGTTTCAGAGTTAACGGGTCTTTGGTCTATACTCGTGATCCAGTGTCCTTGTTACTGTCCTTCCTTTTTACAACAACGTTGGTCTAACTGTTATAAATGTCGTCTTTTTTCTGATCTGTAAACACTATCCATCACTGTAACCCAATCTTTCCTTTGAGTGGCTAAAAAACATTATTCATGCCTCAGGTCTTGTTGTCAGGAGCGGATATAGGGAAATATATTCAAAACCTATAAAATATACAATTGAGATGTTATGTTGATTAAATGAGCATCATTAACCTTCCTTTGAAAGAAAAGAAAAAGTCTGAAAAGCCAACTTCTCTTCAATCTCTAACCTAAGTAAGACAACAGGCGAGGTGCATTCAAGGACCTCCCTGTGAATCGCAAACCCTTCCCTGGACATATAAGGAGAGAAAAAAAACAACATGTTAGCACAAAATGAGAACAGGAGCTCGCAGTGTAAATGTGGAGGGTAAAAGGCGAGACGGGGGGGGGTATCGCTGCGCTCTTTGATCCCGGAAGGCACTGTTGCCATGGTTACAGCATCCAATCGGATGCCGCTGCTCTGGCGCCTGCCTGTTAGTCCCGTCTAGGTCCCTGGAGTATTTCCCCTAATGTATGTGTGTGTGTGTGTGTGTGTGTGTGTGTGTGTTTACACCCACCTGAGTGATTATGGATGCAAATGTATTGCTAATAGTGCAGGTTTAGATATAATGCAACATTTAAACTGAGTATTTATTTATTCCAGAAGGAGTAGAAAACACAATCCTTGTAGTAATATTAGTGGTGGAAGTACCTTTAGTATTCCTAGAGTAGTAGAGATATTAGTATATTGCACTATATGAAGTAAATTGTTGATGGGAGGTTGTCGTTGTAGTTCTTAATAGCAGTAGTAGTAGCACAGGCAGTATCAGAATGATGTGGTAGTGTCAGTAGAAGTAGATTAGTAGATTAGCATTAGTAGTATTCTGTTATATACTGTATTATATATATTTTGAATGTCTTATTTTCTATATTTTGTTAAATGCTGTAATATAATGTACATATTTTACACACTTATTTTCTATTTCATAATTTCCTATACATATTGTTGTTATATATTGTAATTTAATGCACAAATCTATACCTTTCTCCAATTTGTATAATGTAAATTCTTATCTTATTGAGCAGCTGCAACAAAGCCACGAAGGGATCAATAAAGTATTTTTTATTCTAGTAGTGGTAGGATTACTAGTAATGGTAGATGGTAGAGGAGGAGGAGGAGGAGGAGGAGGAGGAGGAGTGGGATACCAGTGTTTATTGGCTAACTTCAGCGACCTTTCCATCTAATACAGGTTTACAGAACTGACCTTAAGTCTCCAAACGTTTTAAGAGCTGCTGGTAACAACCTGAATCCAAGTGACAGACAGAGAACACTGATTAAAAACCCTGAAAGTGACGCTCTGCTTGGTCCTGATCCAGCCCTGTGCGGAGAAACAGCTGCTGCCCAATCAAATGGGATAAACTATGATACTGTAAATCCTGTTTGTGTTTATATGAAAGGAACACAACAGTATGTTGCACTGTTGGATACCCTTAATACACCCCTAAACCCCCAAACAGAAGGACAAACTAATAACCCCTCCTTAGATCTACAGCAGGTTCAGAAATGTGTTTAATATGTAGAACTGTGTGTTTGTATGAGAGTCACAGACAGAGAGTGAACTAGTGTTATATGCTGCCAGCTCTCCTGTAAGTGGAATAGAATAAAATATGGCTGCCTCCCAGAGGAGCACTGAAGGAGCCAGTTTGATGCATCCTCCCTCAGCTCAGAGTTACTTTACTCTACAGCCCAAAACACAAGAGTTCGGGTCTTATTAAGCCATTTAGTCTCATGTTCCAGTCTTAAAATAGAAGGGCCAACACTGTTGGACTAAAAACATACTGTATTTCTTTAACACTGTAAATCAAATAATAAAAGAAGTAAGCTAACATAACGTCCAGAATATTTGGACTCATTCCCCTGAATTAACCCAACTCAAAACATGAATTGTTTAAGTAATAACTTGTTTTGAGTTAACTTAAATGTGTGCAGTATTTTTAAGTATTGGTCATTTAATTCCATTTTGTTCTCTTGACTCATTTTGACTTTATATCATTACAAAAATGTAAGCCCCAGAATTAACTGGCTACTGTTTTGATAATCAATTTATTGTAAATTGTTTATTTCGTATGTCGGTGACAGGTAATGTAATATAGTGGAAAAAAATTTAGTAAATTCAATTGAAGTGGTAACATTTGTATAAAGAAGATGCATTTAAGTTTATTCCGATAAATTCTGTGACCACATTTTGGAGAGTTTAGAGAAATGCTGCTTATGAGTGTAATATACTTACTAGTTTTAAGTACAATTACCTTAACAATTAATTAGTTACTTGTACTCAAATCAAGTATTTTTAATTGCTGGAGTTAATAAATTTAAAGCCTCTGAAGGTGTTTTATCAGACAGATAGTTGAGATTTCTGCCTCCAACCAGACATAACGGAGGTGAATCTAATTTAGTTTGAGTTGCTCAAACCATTGAAATGACGTTGAACCGTGTTCATGGAGGCGATTGCTTCGGTAGAAAATAAAAACTGAACAGTCAACCTCATCAGACTGATCAGTTATATTGATCTCTCTCTGTTTCTGCTGCTGCTGTATCTGTTTATGGATATTATTTATTTCAGGTCTGTTTAGTTACCTGTCAACCTGCTAACCCCGTGTGTTGCCTTTGTGTCTCTCTGCAAACAGGTTGCCTGTTTGAGAGCGAGCTGTGTTCCCCGTATGAGATCTGCGTTAACGGTAAGACGTCACACACACACACACACACACACATTTTAAAACCTCTATTTGAATCGAACAATTACATTTCAAGTATTTAAGTGTATTTAAACCTGTACCACACAGCCAGACTACCTGTTACAGCTGACATGCTTGAAGCTTGAAAGTTTGTAGCTCTGATGTCGCTGTAGGACTGCCAGTCGTAGCTCAGTAGCCAATAAGCAGCCGCCACTCACCAAATGTGTGAGAAAATCTAAGCTGGCGAATAAAATGAGGTTGGTTGATTACTTCACTACAAACTCTCATACAACAGATACGTTGTGTGCCCACGTGTTGTTTTCCATCGACTCTGCACACCGGGTTCCACTGAGGAGAATGTGGCAGCACATTGTCCAAGTAGATCAGCCTGAAAGGAAAACAATGAGGAGTGCGCGGGAAGTAAAAGAAAATTGACCAGGAGGTGGCGCTTCACAGATAAAAGGAGCTGAGGGGAGACTGTTTTTGCTCAAATTAAGAGCATAAAGGAAACACAGTTGGTTGTTTCTTCTTGCAATTTGGTAGATAGGTAATTTGGTATAATAGTAGAGAGTTTTTCCATTCATGATCTGGTTGAATGTGAACCCTGAAGTCTGAGCTGGGACTTGAACTTGTTGTTTTTAGGACCCAGCCACTGCTCAAGACTCGCTGCTGACTTGTTTAAGTCAGGCTTGTTCACAAATCTGTCTTAATTTTCCAATTCAGGGCAAACCTAAATTCTACAGGTATACAGAATCCATTATAAATCTGCACTGCAGCTGTGCACATAAAATAAATGTCCTGGTAATCTAAGCTAATGAGAGACTCTGAGGCCCCATCCTATATCACAAAGCTTATTCCCTCAGCTTCTAGGTCTCTTGCATGTCCCGCGGTCTATATTAAAAGGGGACAGAGCCTTTGCAGTCACTGTTAGATGATAAATGTGCCCTCTTCTGTCTCAAATCTAGGCTGAAGGCACATTTCTATTCTTTGGCCTTTCTTAACTCCTAATAACTTGTCATTTACTGTTGTTGTTGGTATGTTTTCTCTTTGTTTTTGCCTTTTTTCTGTATATGTTAAAGGTCCAGTGTAACATTTAGGAGGATATCTTGGCAGAAATGTAATATAATATTCATTAATATGGTTTCATTGGTGTAAAATCACCTGAAAATTAGATTTTTTTTCTGTTTTCGTTACCTTAGAATGAGCTGTTTATATCTACAGACACTGCGGGTCTTCTTCCGTGGAAGGGGAGGGTGAAGCGAAGGAGTTGCAACCTGCAACTATACCACTAAATCCTAGACGCTTTGGTCAGTTTAAGCTGCATCTTTAACCACATCAATGATAGCAGTTAGAACAGCAGTTATTTCATATACACACAATCTGACTTGCTGCATTGCTTCTACATCCACAGCCCATTTAGAATCAACTGCTGGACCACATATAAATATAGAAATATAAAGCCACACTCTCTCTGTCTTACTCCTCCCTTGTGGCCTCTCTGGCATTAAGAGGAAGGAAACCCCTGCTGAGAATCAGCCTAGAATAAAAAAAAGCCCAAAACATGAAAGTCACTCACAGAAAGTAATTAGCATATATTTTGGAAGTCTTGGAAACCCTTTTATCTTTGACTCCGCTGGGTCAGCCGGATGATAACCGGGTTACTCTCCAAGCTTTCACGCTGCATCTTCTCCAAGCTGACCTTTTGTTTTCTGTATCTGCCCATCACCATTCGTCGGTTTACTGGGAAACTCTCTCACTTATCAACATCTCTGCAGGATTTAAAGCAAAGACGGAGATAACAGAAGACCACAATCTGCTGTGTGATCTCATTAAGCATGTGAATGACCGGCCCACGTCTCTGACCCGCTTCCTGACGGGCGTTTATTTCAGGCAGGGCGCGTTTGTTCTGAATTCATCAGTTGGTCGTTTCCTGTCTGCACAGCGTCCTTTTTTGAAATGTCCCCCGTAATCTAATCCTGGCAGGAGAAGGTGGGGATGAAAAACACAAACGGAGCACACGTCTCGTTCTGTGAAAGAATCATCATGTCCTCAGTGAATTTTATTTTTAGCTGAGCTCAGACGGGCTCTCCGTCTGTGTTGTGACTGCCTCAGGTGACCTTGTTTCACTCCGATGGAAAGGAAAAGGTGTCAACTGCTTTTATATGTTTAGCTGGTCTGTTTCATTTCATTGCTGCTAGAGTTCTCCTCATATCTCCCACAACCTATAAATATTACTCCTTTTTGTGATTCTGAAAACTGAAAATAAAAAAGAAATAGCAGAGAGGGACATTGGAATTATGAAAGTCAAAACACACTGCAATCAGGAAAAAAAGATTCTGTAAGTCATTATAATGAGAAACTTTCTCAAAATAATCACTTTGTCCTACTAAGTCATTATTTTCAGTTACTATGTCAAAATACTGAGAAAGTTTCTCTTTATTTTGAGAAGTCAATATTTTGAGAAGGTTTCTCATTATAATGACTTACAGAATCTTTTTC
Source organism: Morone saxatilis (assembly GCF_004916995.1). Classification (NCBI taxonomy): domain Eukaryota; kingdom Metazoa; phylum Chordata; class Actinopteri; family Moronidae; genus Morone; species Morone saxatilis. Next base: position 1,890,405 of record NW_023339796.1, on the reverse strand, counting down.
CCCTCACATTGGTGGAAATGGGTACTGTATAGCTGCCATTAAAGACGCTCAGGTCATATTATCTCTGGGGGTTTGATGGCTTAACAACCTCAGAAGAGGTTACACATGATGGATTTTCATGGAATTTTGAAAATTTGGTATACTACTGTGTATATTCCTGGTTGTATGGCGCATTTAGATCAGAGCGATTCAATCACAAACTCAACTGGTCCAGACTGTAAAACCAGGAAATGTAGATGGTGTTTCTCAGTGTTGTGCCTCTGAATATTATATTCTTTAACTACCTTAACGCACTCATTTCAAATTCAACACATTAGTCTGGCGTTGGTGGAGATGCAGTAAAATAAACAAGTACTTTTTCAGTCGAGGAAGGGTTGAACTGACAGTTCTTACTGTTCGTTTTAAGTTTCGGGTTGACAGAGACATGTTTTCAGTAGAGCACTGCCCTACTTGTGACTGTCAGCAGCCACAAGATGGTTTGAAAACCTGAGCGTGCTCGGAATCACATTAAAACACGTTAATTTGTGAAAGATATGATTGGCGGTGTCGCTACATCCATAAACATCCTGCCCGTTCGGTACTGTGCAGCTCTCGCTCACTCGCTACTTCCACACACTGTGTAGTTAACTTGTTTTGCCATAAATCAGATTTATGTATTCTGGGACATGTGGAGGTTGTTTCTGGACCGGGTGTGGCCTGCGGACCGCCAGTTGAATAGATTTAGATCATGATGTGGGGCAGTGGTTCACATGTTGGGCGGCAGGACCACAACACAATTCTGCTGCACAACCAAGTTATGTTTCTATTCTTATTTTTTTATTTGTTGTCTTTTCTTGTGAAATACTGAATAGCGTTGCTTCTATCCAGAACTTAAAGTCTGAAAATCTCTGCTTACAACTGAAAAAAAGAGCTGACGTCTGTTTACACAAAGGGGAAAAGTGATAACAGGAGGAAAAGCGAAGTTGAAAGAGAAAAGACTTTAGTCTGTTGTCCTCATGGCTCAGTAACTGTTGGCAGCAGCAGGAGAGGAATTTCACCTATTTTGCAGATTTCTGTGGTCCTCGCTGTTTGAGGGTTGTGTGTTTTTTTCCTCACTGCGTTTCATGCAGTAAATACACTTTACTGCTGTGCCTTCATAAGTCATTAAAAAGCCCTCAGTTGGACGGTGGCTCAGCGGCTGTGCTGTGTTTCTGCAGCTGGGATGGAGCACTCATTCCCTTCCACTGTTGTCCATATGTGGAACATGGAAGTGCCCCGACCCCATTGTTTTGTATTTAAACTTCCTGTCTACACCGGAAGCAGGAATGTGTCGCATTGTGTGGATTGACATCTGCTGCTAATGTAACGTATAGCTGGAAGAAAGTGTCCCTTTCACCAGTCTGACAAACGTCAGCCGCTATTTCTGTAGCAGTGCTAATTGGATTAGTCCTCCCACACAGCTCTGGGATCATGTTACTGTTATTATTGTCATGGTGACTGGTCACACTGCAAAAACAGCAGCACTTCTAGAAACAAGTCAGATATTCTCAAATATAATCACATTTTCTTCTTTTGAGCACATCTGCCAGTGGGGTAAGACACTTCTGCTTGGCTGGAATTCTTAAAACAAGCATTAAAATCTCGTCATTGAAGGACTGTAATGGGCCCTAAAACTCAAAGAAATGACACAAATTTAAGCAAGTTGTGCTTATTACAAGCAATGAAAACTGAGTTATTTTGGTCACTTTATTTAGCTGAATTTAAGAATTTGTACTTCAATTTAAGATCTTCAACCAGCATTATAAAAATAAGTGACTTTGTCTTAAATGAAAGCACCAGAAGCTACTTATTTGTTTAGCATTTTTTATTAAAATAATGAAAAACTAAACAGCTGCTTCATTTCCAACACTGGGACCAGACGACTTCCTCTTAAACTGAGAAGTTGTGCGGCAGTTGGCTCCAATACAGTTGGGACAATAATCTTGTTCCTCTGGCGGCTGCGGGATATTTTATGCAACCATTGTTGTTACTAGTTAAATGAAGCTCAATATTAGCTGTAATATCTTATTATAGAATATTTTCTTAAAACCAGATTACTTTACTGATGCAAACCATGCTTGACAAGAATATTTTTCCTTTTAGACAAAGAACAAGGCTTATTTTACTTTCTTGAGATTCATTTTTACAGCAGTAGCAACAGGAAGTCAAAGACGTAAATGAAACGAGTGAAATAAGAAGAAAGCCACGACTCCACTGATGGGTGTTGTGCATGTAGACGTTGCTGTTCTCACCCACATTTATCCACAGATGCTAATTATTGTGAAACGATTCAGCCCGTGGCAGTGTTGGCTGTTTCAGTGGAGCTAGTCGTCAGCTCGGCGACACTTTCAGTCCAAGGTTTCAAAGAGCATGAAAAGCTCCCCGGGGTAAGTCAGGTGAGGTGAGGCTGCGCTGACAGCTGGATCTCACGCTGGAAAAGCTACGGCGGCTGCACCTCCGGCCATTGTTCTCACCCGCCGTGTGCCCGACCTGCTTCAATAGCTGCTGTCAAACCGCCGCTCGCAGACAATGCCAGTCTGTTGTGCTGCTGATTGGCAGCTCGGGCTCTATCAGGCCACACAGCGGCTCTGATTGCTTGAGCTGGCTATAATCTCTCGGCAGTAAAAAAACAAAAACAATGAGTAAGGCTGGCATTGTTCAGCTGAGGACATTCTACCTTCTTCCAATGACAAGGCTGGAGTGTGACAACCAAACAAATATATCAACCCCCCCCAAGGAAACAAGTTGTTCTCACTACTCCTGGATGAACACTACCCCCGGGACAATACTATTGAGAAGAGATGCATGACTTGCTTGCAGACTTTGAGGAATTAAACAGCCTTTCATTAAAGTCATTTTAATACTGAATAACAGAGTAGAGCCTATAGAGAAACTCTGGTAGTGACAGGATTCCCACGCGTCCTGGAAACACTGGAAAATCTGGAAGTTTAGAGACTAGATTTCCAGTCATGGAAACACCTGGAAATGGAATAAAATGACCAAATATCCTGGAAATAATCAATGGTGATCTGGAAACTTTTAATTGTTTAATTTCCTTTTCTTCTCCCTGACGCTTGGCCATTGTTCTATTAGACAATTTACTTTTGGTCACAGAAGTGAACCAAAAGCTGAGATATAAATCAGGAAGGCCTCGAAACACCTCCTGAAGCTTTGCCGATACCTAGTGAGGGTCCTGACCCCCACGTAGGGAACCACTGACTTAAGGACTGTGGTTACATTAATGTTACTGTCAGAGGAAACTGTAGTTAGTTCACTGAAGAGTATGAAGAGCATAAAAATCAGCAAATTAACGTGGAGTGTCCCATAAACAGTGACCACCTCCCTGTAATGAACCTGAGACACTTCATCATGAACCTGCATCATTAAACAGGGAGGGAATAAAAGTCCTGGAAAGATCCTGGAAAGATCTTGGATAAGGATTGAACCCTGAAGGAGTCTAAGCCATCTTTCACAATGATGTTAATTTCCTAAATACATAAATAAAGTCTTAAATACATGTAGTTTCATTCTTCACATCGTAGCAAAATAGTAAAGTTTGCATGTTATTATGGTTCTGGTTTAACCAATGAGCATACAAAGACCATGCACCTTGTTGAATAAATATGACGACAACTTTAAAGTTTGCTCTTATGTCTGTACTCTGTACAGTCACTTTAATGTAAGAGTCATAACGAGTTGAACCTGGTAACATTTCCATGACTCTTCCCGTCTCAGTGTGAGCCGATGATTTCAATTTTCACCAACTGTGTGGATGACATTGTGACTGCGCTGCATTACGTAGGTACAGCGTGTAAGGACCATTATAACACAGCAGAACTATAATAGATGGAGTTGATGAAGAAATGTATTTGGACATTCACTGTGAGAAACGGGGGCGAGTGTCTGTAGCGCTCATGAGCGTTAATTAAAGCTTCAATACACGTTCAAATCCATCAGTAAAGCAGCCTGTGAGAGAACAGGAAACAGTTGTGATCAGGTTTCTACATTCTTCACTCATATATGAACATGCAGCATACAATATGTCTCCACACTGTACAGGGTGCCTCCATTCTTCCAAACCCACAACCTTTTCTTTTTATTGGTACATTACATAAGCACCAGGCGCCAAATGTCACGTAAGCATTGTGGCTCTTTTGTCCGGAGCCATCATGTTAACAGGCAGCTGAAGATGCAGCGTTACGTATTTCCATGCCTTTTTTTGTCAAACATCCTTTAGATAGATATGATAACATATTGATCCTTGCCCTCCAGGACGAACTTAACCTCCAGCATAAAACTTAAAGTCCAGGACTGACGCAACAGTCCAGGATTCAGTGCGGAGCGATGAGGGTATGTTTGTCTTAGTACAAAGGGAGAAAGGGCAGTGCGACTGTCATCTCAGCAGACGGAGCGATGCCACGCTTACAGCTGGGTTGACTTTATTACGCTGCAAAAAGTGCTGCTTATATATATATAGATATAGATAGATACACTGAGGATATGTGAGTGATAAAAAGTAAGAGGAGGACTTGTATCCTCCACAGTTTCACCTGTTCTAATGAATGTGTTGATGAGATACAGCAGGTCACTTCCTCGGTACAGTATGGTGATAGTTCACCAGATTTAACTGGATGGAAACATATAATAAATAACTGTCTGTTCAAGTGGACACTTTTTGCAGTGTAGGAACTTCTGCTGACTTTCATCTTTAGTCCCAGCATGCAGCTGAGTCTGGCCACAGAGATAAGGATGGCTGCCTGTCAGTTACTCACTCAAAGGTCCACATATTATTTTAGGTTATTATTATTCTTTTTATTATTAAGGATTATTTTAATTTTGGAGTCATTGTACTTCCTGCTTGTTGTCTGTGTTATGTTGTAGTTGTGCAGCACTGCAGTATAATGTTTGATTTACCCCGTTGTTTTCAGACGAACGTTATTTTGATGGTTTTGTAGAGACTTTACGTTTGAGGACGAGGGCGTTGTTTCTGTCCAAAGAGCAGAGAGTGAGAAGAGGACCAGAAATAAAGGCTCTGCTGTATTTGTTTAACCCAGATTCAACTTTAGGTGTGGTGCTACTGTGCGATAACACACCTGTCAGAGATAAATGTGTGTATTGTTAGAGTCCATTTGCTTAATGATCATTTAACTCAATACAATGGAGGTTATTTTTACGTCATGTAGGTATTAATACAGTGATCTAACCTTTTACCTTCTAGTTATTGGATGAATTTTTTTATTCCTGTCAAAAATATGGATTCATTCTTTGTAAAAATGTTTATCATTCTAATTCATATCATTCAGTAATTTCCCTAAATAATCTGTTCATACGTCACAGCCAATTTCACAAAATACATTATAAGATCTCTTAAAAGTAGTTCAACTAAGAACCATGACAAACAGATAATAGATCATAAATAACTAATAAATATGTATATAAGAACACAACATTGACAGCAGGTGGAGGAAACGTCCCACTTCCTGTTCTGTGCGTCCTCTGTGCTTCCTGATGATCGTTCAGCCTCGCGATGGATTAATCAGTTCCCCCTCCGACGAGTGGATCTGTGCCGGGTTGTGGGTTGGCTCAGCAGCTCTGGTTAACTCAGGTTATCTGAGCTCCGCTAATATTTTTTGGATGGGAGACGGCTGGCGATGTGGAGAAAGCGCCATCAGTCTCGCTTTCTGCTTTTGTTTGCGTCGACAGTCTTTTGGGGACTGGCGGATTTGTTCTGATCACACTACGTCTCACTGCTCGCTGAGCTCTGAAACATCGGACTTCTCCCTCTTTCTCCCCTTTTTAAGTCAGAAAATGTGTCACCATGAGATTTAAATAGAAGTTGCAGCATTTTGTATATTTAACTTAAATTTTAAGGCTTTTCATTTTCACAATAGATAAAAGATGTATATTGACTTCACAATGGACTAAGAATGGCCTGTTCCATTTTAAAGCCACTCTTTTCATTGCACATGTACCTGTATAACCCTTGTTAAACCGCATGTATTTGACAGCGCTGTAGTTAAAGACTGAATGAAGCCATTTCTCTCTTTCAAAGATCTTGAGAAAGTCATCCACACCTTCATATCCTCCCACCTGGACTACCCGCCTGCAGCTGCTCCAGAAACTTTTCTTCTCCCTGTTTCCAACCGGTAGACGTATTCAACTGGAGATTAAAGCTCGCCAGTAGTCCTGCCTTCATTTTAATTTTAATTTTAATTTCATATTTTCTTTTTTATTATTCTTTCTAATAGTGCCGTTGGGACATGTCTTCTGGTGGAGCTTCTGTTTACCCCCAGGTGTTGATTGGGTCCCATGGTTTTACTGTCAGAGCTGTAATGGGGCTCATCTTGAAGAAGCTAGCTCAACATGGAAACACTAACTTCCAGCAGAGAATACAGCCTCCAGTTATGCTTTAATTGGCATTGGTTACCTCAGCAAGAGGAGAGCTGAGCTGTGTTATGTTCCTGTGCTGTATACACAGAGTGAATAAAGCATTGTGAGCCTCTGATTGTTACATTAAATCTTAAGACCACAAAAAGGATTAAAGGAGATTCTTACTCACAGATTCTGCAAAGAGTGCATCGGAATATTATTATATTATATATTTGGACAGCAATATGTTTTGTTAGACTGTTGCACAGAACAGACACATACACAGAGCGACAAAGGAGAGTGCTCTGTTTCAGCCCCTCCACACACACACACACTGCTTCCCCTTGATTAGCTGCGAGGGACAAAAAGCACTCGATGGAGATCGCCATGGCAACAGGCACGACAGGACCAGGGCTAAACTGGCCCATTACCCATCTGTGCCCTGTTGCATGTTGTCTCCTGAACACGCAACAGTCGACATGTCGCAGCCCCCCACGCCGAGGGCTGAGAACATCTGAAGAGTCTGGATCTGATGGTCGATCTGCGTGTTGTTGATTAGAAATGTTGATTCAATTGATTCTTTTTTCAAGTTTATGACGTTTTTAAACAGATCTCACAATTGTGTTTTGTTTTTGTGCAGCCTCAGACTGTAAACTGTTCTCATGGTTGAATTTCTGTAGGTTTTACTGGAAAAAAATGAATAAGACGTGATGCATTTTGCAGTTAAAGTTTTGAGTTCTACTGAAAAGACCAAAACCTGCAATGACCTGCTAACGAGTATTTTGTCTGTATCAGATCTTGAAATATCTTCTTCCTCTGTGCCACTGAGCTCCATTGTTGTCCATCAATGAGCCACACTGTTGCACTGTTCCTTCATCACCATGAACACACACGTTGTAGTTTATATTGACTCAATCCCACACACACCGTCCTGCTGGTCCCAAATACTCCCTAGAGCACCGAATGTGGATTCATCCGACGCTGAAGATAGTCCCCAGAAAATGCACAATTTCCTGTTTGAGTAACATTTAATAGAGACTGCAGTGTCCTGCTGTTTTAGGAAATTGCTAAAACAAAATGAAACCATCTATTTCGGAGCTGTTTGGTGAGATTCACATCTTCAGTGGGAACCAGTATCAGCTTGGAGCTGAGTGCCACAGACAGAAGTCAGATGCTTTTCATTGGATTTGTTGGCATTAAGGAGAGTATAGAATAATGCCAGCATTGTCCTTTAAATGGGCAAAAAACTGGAGCAAAAGAAAAACTCTCTAATGCAAAACTCAACACACAGAAAAATTCTTTTAGCTGGAAGGTTTTTGTGTTGTTTGTTGAGTTAGCGTTAACTAACTCAGAATCAATGTTATCCAGCAGCACTGAGTCACTGAAATGGTTGTGTGAGGGTTTATTTTCCTCTGTCTATCCCCATGGTGCTCTGATGATGACAAAAGCATCGCATTCACTATTTTGGCTAATTTTAGCTACATTTTGAATGGACGAACATAAAGAAAAAGAACATATATATTTCTTATTCCTTTAAAACTAAATTAGTTTCACAATACTGTGTTACATATTAATGTACAGTGTTATGATGAGTTTTTATAAGGCATAAAGCTTCACCACTAACATACGACTCTGTTCAGAGAGAAACTCTAAATGAGATCATGGATGGAATTAAAAACGGGTGGAAAAGGTAGTTTCTAATGGCCTAAAGAAGCACGTCAGTAATGGGAGCTGTGGTCGGGATGGAGAGTGAACACTTGTTGGAAACCTGAGTGTATTTGTTTAATGATTGCACGCGGCCTCCACCATCATCGTCGGATTAGACTAATTGGCGGGTGTGGGCAGGGCTATTGATCAAAAGTGTGTGGGCTGGCGGTCCTTGGAGAAAAATTCCTGTAACTACACAACCACTGCGGTATAATGAAGCTACTCTGAAACCACATTCTCGTAAATGAATGGACGAAGGACAGATTCTTAGCTCGACGTTTCGGCCGTGAGGCAGAGAAACTGTCTGGTAGATCAGAATGGAAAAGAAAAACAATGACAACAAGTACCCAGAATCCCTGATATCATCATATAAAAGGCAGCGCTGGTCAGCAGAATAAAGGAGCTGGGTCTTAGTGGCTAATCAGAGGCATCCCTGTATTTACAGTAGTCTGCCTAAAGATTGTTCCAGATCAGTAAAAGGGGAACTGCCACATCTCATTAAATTATATGACTGAATGTGCTGGGAGCTGATGGGATATTGATCAGCACCACTGACTCAGTGATTACTTGGCCAAGTTGTTCAGCTGATCAAAACTCATTTTCTGACTCGTTTTCAGTTTTTCGGAACAGAATATCAGCCGAGGGGCAACTATTGATTTTATGTAACTGGCATTTTGCAAAGTAAGAGGAATAACTTTTACGTTGTTGTTTGTTTAGTTGTTGTTTGTTTGGATTATGAATATATTCATTCTCTATATTCTTTCAATAAAAAATGGATGAAGACAAGTTAGGATAAAATCACATGTAAATAGACTGTTATAGTTGTATTTGTATTTGTATTTGTCTATGAAAAGTTAAACAATCTTTGTTTAACCTTGAACTGCTCTATTATAATATTTGCACAATAAGACTTGTACATTTTCATATACAACATTAACTGTATTAGATTTTTATAGACTTCAATTAAATTCAAGTCAGACTGTAGCTGAGTTTATGCTGAGAAAAAAAGAGTGTGGGTAAGGACATCTTAAAAGGTGCTAAAGAAAGAAAAAAAAATGAATGCATATAATATTGGCAGTTAAACAAAATGAACCCCAACCCTGTAGGGTCCAAAAGAAAAGAAAATTCACTCATCATAAGTGATGTAACCACGGTTTACTTTCAAGATGCTGATATGAAACCTGTGTTTGGTATCATATGCAAAACCTGTGGTGTTATCATGTCTAAAACATCAGCATTCACACAATAACCTTGCCTAATAAAAAACTGTAAAATAAAATAAATTGTGTTATCAAAGAATAGAACAGACAAGAGCAGGTATTTAATCAAAGCTTTTGATACTTGGTGCTACTGACTCATTTCTGTCAGCGTACCAAAATGAGGTCTGATACTCAACCCTGGTTTTTGGTGAATTGCTCCCTTCATCCCACGTCTACTGACTTGTATCTGGAGTTTCTGTTGTCCTTTAAGGTCCATTGCCTTCACTGCTTGTGGAAACAAAACAATCATACAGCTGAGGCTGGTGACCTAGAATAAACTGATTAAAAATGAGCAACATTCGAACAATTTCATGCAGGACCTGACTACCACACAGAGGATAAACCCATTACGTTTACTGTAGGTAACAACAAGGTCAAATTAATTGATTAATCAATCATGTCACATCGCTTCAGAATGTTAAAATGGTAAAACGTGCCCAAGAAGGCGTCCTCATATTGCTTGTTTTGTCCAAAACCCAAAGATGTTCAATTAACAGTGATGTAAAACAAATATAAGCATCAAGTCCCAGCATTTAGGGAGCTGAAGACAATGTAGCTAAAAAATGACTTACTAAAATATCAGGTTATCCAAATACTAGTTCCCAATCATTGTTTCTGTTGATCGACTAAGTGGTTATTCATTTAGTTTTATTTTGACCTTCAATCCAGTTCAGTCTCTCTCAGTTAAAGCATTTAACTTAAATTTAAAATAAACTACCATACCTGAAAAACAACTAATGCTTCTCTCACCCTTCCTGGTCTCCCAGTACGCCTCTCTCACTTCCAGCAGGCACACGGTGAGCAACAGAGCCATATGCACCGCTAGCTCGATTAAAACCACGAGATCCAGAGCCAGATCTTGACAGAGGTGAAGGAAACGCTGTACCTGTACCAGGCCCAAGCGGTGCCAGTTGTCATTGATCTTGTGGAGTGCAGTCTGTGAGGGATGGAATCGTGGGGGTTCCCAGGGGCAACAGATCCATTAAGATGTCTTAATCCAGTTCATTAGGCAGGACTGAGTTTGCTGCTTTCAGTCGGCGTGTCCCAAAAATGCAGTCCAGAAACCCACACTGTGTCAACCTAAAGTATTTTTGGAGCCGCACCTTTCGTGCATTAAGTAGTGACACCCTTCTTGTGTCCCCAACTTACTTTTGACACTTTAGTATACACTTTTTAAGAATCAAACGGTGTGTTAGCATTTTGCTAAATTAAGCAGCAGCTTTGGATGGGCGGATCAGTGGTGATCAAAACTCTGTGTTACTACTTTTACTAAAGTAAAAGATCTGTGAAAGACTTCTTCTACCACAAGAATAAAAGTTTATTTTCTTATTTTCAATAAAAGACGGATATATTTAAGCTGCAACCGAGAGCAACATCTGGTCAGCTTTGCCGGTCCATCTCCTCCATCTTAATACACTCTGTGCTTCTGAGAATGGCCCTGTGAATCCTCATTCTGCTCTAATCTGGACCATAAATCACAAGAAGACATGTCTGGCTCTGAATTACGGCCCTCTGGTAGTGAACTGGGATAAATTGCAGAGCCTTAGATATGCATGAGTATAATTATGAGAGATAATTCAAGATGTTCCTTCTGGGAAACACAAAAATGGTGTTTGGTGAGATCAGAGCTGAAGGAGGAAAAACAGCCTGTGGTGCAGAAGTATCTTCAGGATCTTGCTTTTCTTTTTTTGCACTTTGTTGTAGTTATAATATTGTAACAATCATTTTAGCATCAATATTACATTTTACTTTGATGTAAGAGATCTCAGAGTTTCTGGTAGTGTCTTCATTATCACAGTGTGGAGCCAAGATTTAAGTTTTACAACTTCAAAAACAAATCCACATTTGGACTAAGGATCGGTGTGTCCTTACTGGAAAACAGTGTGCTGAATTGATTACAGGAACTGCAGCTTTGGCTTTAAAATGCTAACCTGACTGCTCTGTATGGTTTCTTACACAAAGGTTTGTGGATGAACATCAACCAATCTGATCAACAAACCATGTAATGGGAAGGGAAGTCGTCGTAGCATTGTTGTATTTGAGCAGTCGCTTCTCACACACACTCATGCCATAGCTGCCAGTAGTCCCTCACTGATTGGTTAGGCACCAATGTGGTTAGACACTAGCGTGTAGGTTGAAGCCTGGCAGTACGGATTCTCACGTGATCGCATGATTATGGGATCCAGCAAATTCAGCAACGCTGCTTCCCCCTTCATCTTTTTCTTGACAATATCTTGGAACAAATCTGACCTGATCTGCCCAGGAGGGATTCATATTCTTGCTCTAAGGCACTTAAGCAGGGGGCAACACAATGCTCAGACCCATTAAGTCCTGGTGAGGAACAGCCTCAGTCTCTCCAGAGCCACTTGTAACTGTCGTACAATAAGGTATTTCATCATATCATGGCAAAGCTGTGTCGTTTGACAAAACCATTTATCTTCGTTTCACGCATAATTTGTTCAGAAACAAAAAATAGCTTCAAGCAAGCAGAAAACTTTTGTAATATTAAGGAAGTTTGTGTAAATTTGACAATCTCCAGATGTGATTTACAGTTTTATATTTTCAAAAAAGCAAGCTGTCTCCTCTTTTCTCTAAGTGTCTCTCCCTTTGTATTCACTTACCTCACCCTTCCTCCTACACCCACAGCACATCATTTTCTTCCGTCTCATTTGTAAACAACAGAATATGCACTCAGTGAAACATTTGAGAGTAATTACAGCAGCGCGGACCAGCCGCTGGTCATCCTTAGCTGCCTGTTAAATGGAGCTTGCAGTTTGATTGAAACGACCACAGTGACGCAGAGGCTATTTATAGTCAGGAGGCCTGAATTACCATGTAAAAGGGCTTTTATGCAACATACACGCTCTCCCACATACATGCACACACACATTCATGCAGATATGCAGTGCGAGGCAAGAACAACAAACGGGGAAAAAAAACGGCTTTCCTATTTCTAGCAAATTTTGCACCCTTCGCACTTTTACCATAAATAATGTATGTGACAACATATAGGATAATAAGAATGTATTGCAAATAATTATAGTTTAAAGCATATAACACAAACAATCTTCGAAATCACATTTATGTGCAACTAATTTGCAATAGCAAATACGTTTTAAAGGAAATGTACTGCCGCCCAGATTATGTTTAGATTGATATAATGAGGAAATTAAAGAATCTGCCAAGTCGCACAAATGATGCAACTGAACTCATCACTATTCATTTCTTTTTCTGCCCAAACATCCAATATTGGAAGACAATATCTGCCCGTAGTGACTAAAGCATTATTCAACTTTCAACTTTCAACTATTTTCAACGATTATGCTTAGTTACTCGCAGGTTAAGGAAAGATTGTGGTCTTGGTCCAAAGTGACTTGAAGCACAAGACACAACTTTAAGTTTATTTATATTCAACTTAAATCACAATCCTTCTCAAAACAGAAGTGCTAAACTTAACTTCTGCCTCACTACAACATAACTGGGAACAATTCAGTAATATGTAAACGACGTTTTCATACACAATTTAAAATCAAGAAGGCCTCACGACCACCATGAAGCTTAGACGACCCCTAGTGGGAGTCCCGGCCTCCCAGGTTGGGAACCACTGTTCTTGGAAAATACTTATATAAATATTTCTTATTTTACTATTTCACTGTTTGTGTTTTGGTGATATGCATCCAGTCAATGTGTGTGGACATCAGATGGTTGACCCCTTGACATTAAGAGAAAGCTGAATTATCTCTAACACAGTTTATTGTTGGTATCTCAGACTTCGCTCTTACTGGGATTTACGACTGAGACAAAACAAGAAATAAATGTGTAGCTGTGTTTGCGATGCAGCGGCACGTTTTCAGAATCTTGGGGTGATTTCTCAGCCTCATCAGAGTCCTCAGAGTTTCGTTCTCTCCACTACTGTAGATCAATAACTGCTGCCACTACTACTAAAACAGCTCCAGGCATCGATCGAGCTGTCCAAGGCTGCAGGCAGCTGCGATGTGAATTCTATTTTTAGGTGGACGTTCCCTTCAGAATAAAAGGTTGAGCAAAGGGCCGGAGGATATGTTGTGCTAAGCTCCAAATTTAAGATGACAAGTTAGCTAGCTCTACCATTCCAACAAACATTTGGGAAAATAGAAACTGCTAAAAAACAAGATATATTTGAAAATATATAGAATATATCTGTTCTGTGACTCTTTCTGTATAAAATTATAGCACTTGAATCAACCGTGTACTTGTAACAACATCATTAGTCGTTATTTAGGACTTTTGTGGACCTTAATGGTCACTGCCTCAGGCTTTATTGTGTCACATGGAAAAATCTGCTTTTGTAAAATAAATCTCAAGGAAGTAAACAACTTTATTTATATAGAAATGATCAAAAGAGTAGTTACGAGTAAGGCGGAACAATTTTGAAATATTACTGAAATCTCAATATGACCAAGTGTAATATGCAAAATGATGTAATTCTTTGATAACGGTAAGCATTATAATCAAGTACTGTAGTGAGGCCCTCTGATTGCTCTTGTGCTGCAGGCAGGTACAAACACCACGATAGAAAATTTAAACGTTGTCACATTTGAGCCCGTTCAGAGTTTATTACTTACAAAAGAGTCACTGCAGCACACGCTCACTTTTTCTTTGTGGTCTTTCAACAGGTAGTGAGAATATCTCTGTTTGTGTTTGTTTGACTCATCTTTCTAGATGCTTTCTCCACCCACGGCTTCATTTTCTGAGACATCCCCCCGCTGGCCTTTCCTACATCTCACATTAACACTGCCCACTGTGTGGCTTTTTGGAAGGAAGTAAGACTGAGTGTGTCATGAGGTCTATGTTTAGTAATAAAGTGATAAAAGGGTCCGGATATTCATGCAGATGGTTGAAAGAGAACTTTTGTATAATCTCCAGCATTTAGGGTTAGGTCATAACAAAAAACTGAGGATCTGTTCAGGTCAGACAGAGTCAGGGTGCTGCTGTTGTGTATGCGGGCTCACTGGAAAGGCTCTGCTACACTAAATGGAATGGAGCCTTCATTAAATGAATCTCTAACACCTGTGTTTACCATTTCATGTCAAAATGGCTGCTGTGAAAAAGGTCTATTAGGGATGCAAATCTTGACTTGCTCTTGTAATACACTGGATGTGTGTAACAGCTGCCAGATATATGAAATATAGAAATTCCCAAAGTCCAACCTGACAGATACACGGTAAATATAAACCACAATGTTACTGTGGTTCATTATATTTGTTTCGGTGTTTGTCAGTGTGACATTATGAGTTCATTAATGGTTGACTTTTGAAAACTATGTTTCCAGTGGGTTTGTCACTAACCTGTCGTGAATCGACCAGGTCATCATTGTGTTGTTGACCCAAGGTCCTTATTGCTCTGATTACTGTGTGCTGCCAGTTAATGAGTTAATACCAAAAGTGCAGAGAATTAGTTTAATAGTTTAGTTGATTATACAACTTTGAATGTCAGAGTTCAGCTAAATTCTACTTCACGGAAACGCTTTGTGCTGATTCACTTCTCCTTCATGAACAATTCCTCTCATAGCAATTATTCAATTTAATGTAATGTAGTGCAGTGTGTGCTGACAGAAGTGCTGATATGCCTGTGAGAGCAGTACAGTGTGGCTGTTCATCACTGTTAGTGTTTAACCTGGACCACCAGCTTTCTCGAACCATAAACAGGTGGTTTTATTTGCTAAACCCAGCATGTACAATACTCACTCTTTTATTTGAATGTGCACTTTTTATTCTTTCCTCGTTGTTAACTGTTCAACTTCCTGATATGTTGTTCTGATGTCTCCTGTGGTGTTGTTCACACTGTAGACTTACAGTACCTACCACGCTATACAACAGACTAACTTCAGACTCGTGGTTGTATGAACATTAACATGAAAGGTTGATCATATTTAGCCCTTTGAAGTCTGTAATGCTAAATTTGACAGCGAGTTACATTCTTAAAGTGTCTGCTTGTGTGTTGGCAGATGGTATGTTTGGAAGGTGTCAGTCTGTTCCGGTGAAGGAGGTTTACACCTACGATGTCTCCCCGTCTGTGGTCCAACGCTTCAGGACACTGCTGGAGAAACTCTCTAACAGAGGTATACACACACACACACACGCTGACCCTTCTTAACTCTCTGGCTGGCTAAACTAGCAGCTATAAAGATTGACGTGTATTAGTCTAACTAGTTATGCCTTTTGATAATATTAGCCTCAAGTCTCAGTGCAGCAGAAAGGACGAGAGGCAGAAGAGCTCGAGGTGAGTCGACAAAACATCCAGCAGCAGAATGCCAGGACAGAGAGAAATGATGTAAGGAGCTTCAACCAGGCAGGTGGAGGCTATCAATCGCTCCGCTGATAAAGGCAGTGGAGGACAGTGAGAAGATCTTCACTCAGCCCTGATCCGTCCTCATCCAGAAAAGAAGCTCTGATGTGAAGCAGCAGTGTCAGATTCCCAGCAGGAAAACTGAAAGTGAGTCGAGTCCAAAGAGCCTTCAGGAGAAGCATGAGCAAGAGATCACTGAGGCTGAAGAGGAGAGACGGCTGAGATGAAGAAGCTGTCACAGCACAGGGACGCACCACACCCAGTTTCTACAAAATGACTCCTTACTCTTACAGTGTCACAGTCTCAGTGAGTCTACAGGGTTACCCAGCACCAAAACTCATCCTCTTCAGTACTGAGCGTATGGCAGTGGCTGTGTCAGAGGTCAGAGATAAACTACTGGATGTGCAGATGAGTGAGGAATGGCCAAAGATTTCACAGACAGTGACTGAAGTGGATGCTCTGCTTATACAACAACTGAGAAACAGAGAGGAATTCTTACAGTATGCACGCCAAAACACAATGGATCCCAATACAGCACACCCCTGGATTATGTTATCTAAGGGAAACAATAATGAACTCTAATTTTTTAGGTTTTCATTCCTCAACTAGATTCATTCATAACTATCAAGTCCTGAGTAGAGAGAGTCTGACTGTAAGTTGTTACTTCGAGGTGAAGTTGGATGCATTAGAATAGCTGTTGCATACAAGAATATTTGCAGATCAGGGAGCTATAATGAAAGTGCATTTGGACACAATGACAAGTCTTGGGCATTATAAATTCAGGCATAACAGCATCAGTACTACAATGTCAGTTAAGCCGACTTTCAAGGACGTAGGAGGAGTGTTCCTGGATACTGAAACCATGACTCTCCTCAATGTGAGGTGTGTGAGCTGAAGTAGACAGGGTGTTTTCTAGTGGCAATGGGTTAGATTCTGTTTTTTGATTTTTAATTTTGTTGTGTTTTTGTGATAATCACACGTTTGCATGCACCAGATATCAGCTGTCACTCAAGCTGTGTTGTCGTCATTGTATTATCCGTTGAGATTTGAGTTCCTGCAGGTGGCAGTCACAGCCTGGGGGTTATTACTGCTCATGCTAACAATGTAGCTGTTGGGCTGTTAAGTCCATACCAGAAATGTTATTGAATAAAATACTCAGGAATGTGTATATTGGCTGAATCAAGACTGCAACCTGCAATACAGACTAACCACAGAACAGAATTATGCTTTTACATGAACTGTGGTCTCATTGTAATCATATCTTAATCAATGAGGGAGAGGAGGAATGTTAAATTGTTTTGTTTTGTTTGTATTTGTATGAAGTACAGAGAATAAAAGTCTTTTTAGCAATTGGATGTCAAAAAAATTACAAATATGAGTAAAATTATATCAAAGTTTTTTTATATCAAAACCTCAAAGGTGCAAGAGAAAAGAAAAACTCAAGTGCAGTCTGCACCAGTGGAACAGAGTTTTTATTGAATGTAACTATATAATTTAAATGAAAGTGAAATCCAATTCTCAATTAATGAATGGATTTATAATAATAATAATAAGTTTGCTTGTTTTGGCAGACATTTGAAGCTGGGCTTTGTCATTAATGTTGCTCTCACAACACAAATGCATCACTGACACAATCCAGTTTCTCCAGTTGTTGATAAGGGAGGTGAGACTAGTCCAGGTTTATATAAAATCATTTCCCAGTGCTTTGACCTATTGTTCCAATTTTTCTCTTTTAATACTTTTATTTCACCTTAACTAGCTTTGAGATTTAAAACAAATCATTGTGTCACTCTTTAACCCTCCACCCTGTCTGACAGTATCACATACAGCATATGTTCTGTACGGGAACCTAAAGGAAACTTATGTGGGTCTGAACGCCGTTTGCCTGCTAAGCAGGAGTTAGTATCTGATGGGTCACAGGTTTGAAGAGATTAATTGGACCAATGAAACTTTTGCAACAACAACTACTGCATACTTACTAACTTACTTACTTACAGTAGCATACAGCAGTTCATCTCACAAAAGGCTGAACTAGGAATAGATAAATAATTTAAGACTTGAATAAATGTAAAATGTTGTTTAGGTTTAAGTCAGTGAAATTTTTTATAACGTGTGCAAATATTGAACCGTGATCAGTTGCTGCTTGTCACTTTTTCTGGTGTAATAAGCTGCTGTTATTGCACTGTACCACTAGAGGGAGGCAGAGAGCTGTGTGACAGCCCATTGGACATCTGTGAGCATTTCATCCACTTTCATCATGCAGGTTTGCTTTGAATGACAGAACCTGGAATACATAGGAAAAGAACAACTCTGTTGCTCTCCACAGTTTAGCGTTTTCATGACTGTGCAAGCTGAAGAGAGAATGATTGTTGAAAAGTACAACACTTGTTTTGTGAGGAGTTTACTCCATTTAATTTTTTCCCACCATCTTTTCTTTTGAGCTTGATTTGGTGGCCCTTCCTCCCTCCCCCTCTGCGAAACACCAAAATACAAACAAAAAAACCCCTGCTTCTCTGGTTTAATTTGCCGAATCGGCACACTGCGGGAGAGCCGAAGAAATATTCCGATTTCACAGAGAGGCGACAAGTTTGGAGGCATTTGTCAGGCGCTGTGAAGTGAAATGAATTATGCAAATGAGATGTTTGGCCCCGGCTGTCTGCAGAAGCCATTAGGGAGGACAAAACTCTAAAGACACTGAAGCATCTGCATTTCAGACCCTGCCAGTCCACTGAAAAAATAACAGTGTGCTCTCTCCTTATCTTCTTCTATTATAAACACACACATAAGCATCAACTCTTTCTTTCTTTCCTTCTAGTCTATGGAAATTCAATGGGCACTAATGTTCGGCACCGGTGTCCATGTGTACGTTTGTGGACAGTAAAGCAATAATTTGACCTTCTGGGAAATACGCTCATTCACTTTCTTGCTGGGAGTTAGAGGAGAAAATCAATACCACTCTCTTCAATGTAAAAAATACAGGGAGACTAGCTGTTTCCCGCAGGTTCCAGTCTTTATGCAATGCTAAGCTAACTGTCTGCTGGCTGCAGCTTCATATTGTTAGACAGATTGGCAAGGTAGCGAACAAAGTGTACTCCCCAAAATGTCTAACTATTCCTTTAAAGTAAACATGTAAAGGTTAGGTTTAACAGTGGGTCTTCTGTTCCTATTGTTGGCCATCGTTTCTGTCAGTTATAATCACATTGTACTCAAACTCAACCTCAAACCCAGAGAGTGGAAGAAACACAACCAACCAGCCGATCAGACAGGTTGTTTACCCATTCTACAGTGTTTGGAGACACTGGAAGTGAGAGCACTCTAAATGTAGGTAATAGTCCCTTGTTGTGTAGGAAAGTTGTGTGCACACAAATGAAGTGAGGCCTGCTTGAACTTTGACTTCAGCTCCAGTCCACTGCTACTCTCACACGACATTCTGCAAAATATCCAACGCAGCCTTATGGTGGTTAATTTAAGCCATCCGTGCTCTGCTCGCTCTTTTGCTGCTTTGCCTCCTGGGAAATCGCTCATCACATTTCATGTAACACCTCCATGAGTGCATTAACCCTTCAGGCTCTTCAGACTGCCAGCCCAAATCTGTTTTTTTTTTCATATCTAGATTGTATCCACACTGATATGAGAAAGTCCAGACAGCAACAAACTACATGAAATCCAACCACATTTGCAGGTGGATTGAAATGCAATTCCAATCGGATTTCTACAGATGCTTCTCACTCCAGATGCTTCGGCCGCTCATATCAGTGGAAGGGCATCAGAGCGGCTCAGCACAATCAGGCTGCTACTGTTATTGACACACAAATCCCATCTGATCCCTTGCAAATAACAGTCTGTCTTAGAGGTCTGATCTGCAGTCTGAACAAATCATCTTCAGACATAAAAAGAGAAAAGAAACTAATTCTCACAGCAAATGATTGGTATTTATGGCTATAAATAACTTTTGATCAATAAACAATCAGTTATCAAAATACTTATAATTGTAATAATTCACTTGATACTCAATTCCACATGACTGAATAAACTACGGTAATTACAGTAGATCAAAAGGTTGGCAGTTTGGCTAAATGAGAGTTTGTTTCCAACCTGTCTGATTGTCTGTTTTTGTCCTGACTCATTTTTAGATGTGTCTTGTCAAAAATCTTAGTGAACATAATGTTATTATTATCGATCGAAAAATTGCGTCAAAAAATAAGACCCAAGTTGTAATAATCTGGAGCTATCCTTCAACATATCTGTTGGCTTTCTCTCTAATGGCTTACACTTTTCAGACAGCTGTTGCTGCGATTGTGTTCGCCCCCTTCCATCCGCCCACACACACACACACACACACTCAGAAACACATTGGGCCCTCCTCCAACTCTCACAGCAAACTAAATACCCTGCAGATGTGAAGCCATTTAAAAGCCAAGGTCAGGGCAGCTATTAGCCCACAGCGACGTCCTCTTCAGTTCGCACACAACATCCAAACCCTACTTGACCTCCCTGTACCACCTTTCAGAGACTTTAAAGAAGCGATCTGTTGTAATATTATATTATCAAGTGTCTGTTTGTTTCCTCTGCAACAGTGATTCACTACAACTGTGTCAGTCGACCAAAAGCCATGCAGATAGTTTGGGATTAAAGATATGCACCTGTTAGATTTCTGCCTCCACCCAAGACAATAATGGTTGAAAGTTTTAGTTTGTGGTGATAAAAGTAAGGTCTGTGTCTGTCATCCAGAGTAGCCCAGATACTATTTTCTAGTTTTCATCATGTGACCTAAGTATGTAGTAACCCCTGCCTCTGTTCAAACGTTTCTCTGGCTGTCCATTGACTCCTGGTCAGTGACCTTTTCCAGTCGATGCTGTGGGCGGTTTTGGTCTACTGTAGTTTTCACAGAAAGCTGAAATTGTCTTTTTCATTCAGTCTCTTGTCCAGGGTTGAAACTTCATTGTTGAACTTCTGATGGAAAGTTGCATCAAAGGTGGCATCAAAGTCAATGCAGCTGAACCAGATATATATTGCCTACATTACCCACAGTGCAATTGGGCTTGATCCACTGTATGTTGCACACCGACAATCAAAAATGAAGTACAAGAACAAATACAACCTCATGCACCCACACACAGAGCTATGCTGGAAAATGATTTACATATTGTGTAGCTTTGACCATGGAGTGTAAGGTAGAGCAGTCAGTGTGCACATTTCTTAAAAATACACAAAAAGACAAGAAGAAGACAAACATTTGGAGCTGAGATGCCACAAACACCCACTAGAAGTTCACGTCAACTGCTTGTATAAGTTATTTTTGGACTGGTCATATCTTATGGGGAGTTTTACATGGACCAGACAAACATATTGTGTTGCTAAGGTGTCAGGATTGGTTAAAAATAAAACTTGTCACAACTTTTTTCCCTGCTAGAAGCCTTAATCTGCTCTCTCACCTTGACGCTGCAAACAGCAGTGAGTGTGGTTGCGCTTCAGGGTTTGGAAATTAGATTTACATAAGTTGATAAATCATCATGCCCATGGTTCTAATTACTGTGACTCTGAATATGGCCGTTGGTGGTTGCATAATTTAGTCAAAATGTGGAAATGGTAGAAGAGAAAACCAGTGGATCTGAAAAAAGAGAGAATGCAAAGCGAGCCAGAGCTTCTACAAAACAGTTGTTCTATTCTTTGTTAAGGCACGAAGGCTCTGACCTCTGACCTCCTCGCTGTTGTCTGCTTTTATTTTTGCCCATCTAGGAACTGAAGCTCATTATCTGTTGATCCTTGTGGATTAAAGTACCAGCTTCGGCCCTGAAAACATCCTGCTCCTTCGCCCCTTTTGCACCGCAGAGTCTCATTTAGTCAGCTGTTAAGATGTGGAAGCATCTCACTCAAAGTGCACTTGTACCACGACTGGCCGGCAGCCTCCTGCCCACATGTCTGTGGTCGATTTAGTCTGTGAGAAGCATAGAGTCACTCTGAATATCCTGGCAGGGGCTCCAACGTTTATTAACCTGTCGTGTCAGATGCCGTCTGTTCACCCGCCGCTAACGCCCGTTTTCTCAGCCACCACGGCTGCCATTAAAAGCTCCGTTTTATGGCTCTTTGATGGCGAAAGCTGGCCTGACACACTGTGCAGCTGTTAAAGAGAGGCTTGTGCCTGATCCGTGGCAGTTGGGGTCGTAATTCATTTTGCAGGGATCTAAAGAAGGTGTCCGGGTGCTGAAATGTTCTGTAACGAGTAGAACTGATTTAATTAGATTCACTGCTCATCAAGGCACAAGTGTAGATTCGATTGTTAGAAAATGTGCTGTTGGTTGACCGTCTAAAGTATAATGAGATGTTGGCAGTGGTAGAGTCTTGTTCAGGATGACTCATGAAAGGCTATCTGGGTAGAGATGGATATTTAAAGTGGCTATAATCAATATTTTTCTAAGGACAAGGTATCAAATGGCAATGTGAACACAATGTGCAAGCTCGTATGAACCTACAGAGAGTTATTACCTCGGCTTTATGGAGCATTACAGCGAGTTTCAGCTCATTGTTTAGCAACTTTACTGTTTTGGTTCGCTCTCACCACTCTCATGGTGTTGTTTTTGGCCCCAGCGGGCTGCTGTTTTCAGAGAAAAAGCTCTAAAAGCCCTCTGTACACTACCTGCTCAGCACCAAACAGCAGACAGATGCAGTCAGGTGAACATAGAGGAGCATTTAGCAGCTAAAGAGCCATTTCCCTCAGGAGTGTGTAGAGACCAAAAACAACTAAAAGAGGGTGAACAGTGTGAACAGTGGACATGTGCTTGTGGGAGTGTCTGTGTGTGTATTTTTATGACAGGGTAGACTTTGACTGACCCTTTAGAACTTACAAAGAACTCCACTTATTTCTGTTGTTTATCTCTCAGTCTCTCTCCTTTTACCTTTTTTTTAAAGCCTCGGGACAGGTTCAATTTTTTCACTCAAAATGAGACATTTTCGACTTTGATTGTGCAAACACATACGACTGTTGTATGCTTAAATTGTGTAATCTTGTAACTCTGATTGTGATTTTCATTTTTTCTGTTCAGGTGAAGGATTACATGTCCCTGATGGATACATTGACAAATGAAGACAGCTTTTTATTGTGTGCTCCTATTTTAATTGTGGACCTATTTATTCGATTTATACATTTACATTCATAGTATGAACCATACATTTTGCCAACTTGTGTATTTTACCAAAGTTCGTTTGGAATTGATCCTCTTTATTATTACCTTATTGGCTGTTTTTGCTGGGCAGCCGACTCCTCCTGCTGCTGTTAGAAGCAGAAAGATATAGATGGAAAACTACAAGTTTTGCAGCTTTAATTCACATCTGCAGCTCTCACATGTCACACAAATTAAGATATATACACAGTAGCATATAACACTAAACATACAGGACCTGCCGCCTAACACTATATAACAACAGCAAATCACATACTTATGTTAGCTACTGCAACTGCAACTCTTTATGTCATCATTATGTCAGTGTGACTTCCATGTGTTCAGTTCAACCAATATCATATCTCTATGAACCAATCATGTGGTTAACGTCAGAATTTGAAACCATATATTTCTGCTCTAAGGGTTCTAATCACCCAGCTCTCTCTGTATATGTCTTCAGCAGTTTATATTGTGTGCTTTAACAGAGTGTGGAATGTCATTTCCATCTGAAAACTTGAGATATTGGGTTTACAGCTGACAGCATTGGTGCTCTCGTTCTCATTTTAAGTGTGCGTCCTCTGTGCTGGACCCATACATCCTGTGGCATCACATCTGGAGCTGCAGTCTGTATTACTCGAATCTTTCAGGAACGTCATCGTTCATCTGCCAAATGCCTCGGTTCATGTTGTGCTTTGCGCGCCGCAGCCATATTTCCGGTAACATTTCGTTCCGCTACCCCATCTGGCGTTGGCGCCTGCTCCTCTGTTCGGTTGCCAAAAAGCTGTGTTTGGATGCATGTTAAGCATAAGAAACAGACGTGAATGCCCAAGCAGCTCATCAAACTTGTCCTTTTGTACACTTGCTGAAATGCAGAAGAGAATTTTTGCTTTGTCACTGATGCTCATACTCTTCACTTGCCAAGTCCAGTAAGTGCACAGGAATGTCTGCCTGACATTGGTACTGAGACAGTTTGACAACTAATAAAAATGTTACCCAGAGGAGAAGTGACACAAATGCCCAAACTGCTCATCAGTTTGTCCTCTTGTGCACTTGTTTCAACAGAGAAGACAAAGTTTTTTCTCAGTCACTGACACAGAATCACTCATATAATAACCGATATGAAATAAGGATAATCGATGCAGAAATGCAACCAATGATATTTAAATATTGAATATGAATTATCAGTTGACACAAAGTGAAGCAAAGTGTGTAGGATTTAGTGGCATCTAGTGGTGAAGTTACAACTAACTGAACACAGCTCGCGTCTTTGATGACCTGTGAATGAGTGTAAAAAAAAGCTTGTGGCACAATGCCCCCAGGTCTTTTTGCTTTCTACCACTAGGGGGCATAAAAGTTAAAACTAGCTTCATGACTGGATGACAGTGTGGGTCAGTCTCAACTATTGAATGGATCTCCATGATATTTTTTACAGACATTCATGGTCTCCACAGGATAAAGTGTAAAAATTTGGATTTATCTGAATTTATCTGCCACCTTCATCTGGTCAAAATCTTACTACTTCTGTTGATACCTGCAAATACCTGCAAAACTCATTCCCATCAGCCTCAGCTGTACTCTCTGTTTAATGCTAATTAGCAAATGTTAGCATGCCATTGTCCTAAACTAAGACAATGAACATGGTAAAGTGACAGTCGTTAGAGTCAGTTGAAGTGTGAATGGGTCTTAAACTGCCTGGGAAGCGATGTCAGGATTGTCTGCATTGTTAGTGGCTTATTTTCAACCAGTCTGACTACAGATCAGAGGTCAGTTTGGAATTAAATAATGTCGTAAAGTCAGATAAAGCTGTGAGTTGGGTTGGAACCATGCAGGGAGACCCCATTGGATTTTAAATCAAATGCCTTTACTGCTTTCCTTTGTCTTGGTTGACTGCCACACCCTAACCTCTCTAGGTTTGGTACTTCTTTAATCTCACCTTAATATATGACCATGATGTAAGTTAGCAACTTGTGTCTTTCACTGTGTAACATAAAGCCACAGCCTGCAGATGTTGAAATATTGGTTTTAAAGTTGCATACCGCTGTGAGCAGGATTTGAACC
>NW_023339796.1:1860402-1865502 GCF_004916995.1 Morone saxatilis | reverse complement strand
GAACCTGCGCGGGGAAACCCCATTGGATTTCGAGTCCAACGCCTTAACCTCTCGGCCATCACAGCTGTAAGACATTGCCGCAAGGTTCTAGTGAAACCTATCCCCTGTACTCTCTATTTAATGCTTTAATTAGCAAATGTTAGCATGCCATTGCCTAAACTAACACAATGAACATGGTAAACATTATAACTGCAACAATCAACATGCTAGCATTAGCATTTTGGGCATTTTGGGCATTTTAGCAATTTGCAACCTTGACCTTCTTATTCCTCGTGTCTTTGTCATGTTGGTGATGCATATATCCATGAGGGCTCATTGTAAACTGTACTGCTTCTCGGGTAAGCGCTTGTACAGTGAATTTCCAATTAGCTGATCAAGCCCGTACTCCTGAACTGTGGCAGGAGGAGGAGAGGAGAAATAGTTTCTGCTTAGTCACTGAAACAGCAAGCCACTCACCAGAGTCTCCAAGGACATCGTGCTGTTGCCTTGTCTCCTCTACTAATGAGTGACCTAATGAGTTTAGGAAAACTACTGCATGCTCAGCAGTTTCTCGCCCTTTCCAGCCCATACTCACTGCATATCATCTGGGCTTCTTTTGTGCATAAAACTCACTTTTTGCGGACCCCCATTGCAGTGTTACTCACAGTTCAATTCAGAATTTGTTCTTTATACCAGGTATAGACCTGCCTCCAAATGGAAATAGTAGAGTTCCTCTATGTTGTGACGTGGTTCTAAAGGTTCTCTGTGTTTCTGTCTGTAGGTTTGACTTGGGAAGATGACACCACTCAGCAGGTTCTGTCCAAGGAGTTATCCAAACTGAGGAGGATTCCCTACAGGCCACAGCAGAATGGAGCTGCCTACAACACGGACAGCAGGTCAGATGTTTCGCCAGTTTACCCATCAGTAGCTCCATGGAGATGTCTCACTGTCCCAGCATGCTTCAAAAACGGTTCCGAGGCTGTTTCAAGAAGATATTTTAGACAAGTCTGAAGTGTTAGGCCAATGCAGACTGTTTCACAACAGTAAAGACTAGTTATTTTAAGCCTAAAAAGTTAGCCACCCCACCCTCACAGTCAAAAAATGACTGATTTGTTTTGTGAAGCTAGCGATGAAAAGGGATTTGAGGTTTATGAATGCACAGTAACCTGCTGAAAGGTATAGGGGATCATCAGACTTTTTTATACTTTATACTTTACTCTCTCTTTTCGGATTGTCTCAACTAGTCACAATTTGGTCAGTCAGATTTTTTTGCACAATCATTTAAATGTTTATTGCTGTAAGCCTTAACCTCTCGGTCATCACAGCTGCATTGAAAGAGAACTGTAGTGAGTACGACTGGTGGCTCCTTGTGAAAACTTGAACTACAGCTGCGATGTTCTCTAGAGGTTCTCTGGCTGAGTGGTGGAGAGTGGAACGCTTTTAACCTCTGAATGATAATTTACACCTTGAGGGTTTTTGAGGTCACTTGTGGGTTGTTAGTCCACCCGGCTTTAAAGTGACAGTCATTAGAGTCAGTTGAAGTATGAATGTGAATTAAACTGCCTGAGAAGGGACGCCTTTACTGCTTTCCTTTGTCGTATGTTGACTGCCACACTCTAACCTCTCTAAGCAATTTGCATCTTTGACTGTGTCACATAAAGTTGCAGACCGCTGTGAGCAGGATTTGAACCTGCGCGGGGAAACCCCATTGGATTTCGAGTCCAACGCCTTAACCTCTCGGCCATCACAGCTGTAAAACAGTGCTCTAAGGTTCCACTAACTCTGAAGGCTCCTTGTGAAAACATGAACAACATCGGTGTAATGCTGTAAACAAGTCCTGTTTATTGTCTGAACTCTCCACAGCTGGCCAATTGTTTCTTGAGTTTGTGTGAATATTAGTTTGTTGGTTTCTGAAAGGTACAAAAGCTGTCCAGCACAGTCAACCCTAATTCTAGATTTATTAACACGGAGGTTGGAAGGTTGTGGTGTTTAATCCTGTCTGGACCTTTAAAACCAACAACATCTCTGCAATCAAGTCTAATAAAGACATGTATATAGTAGTTAGATCTTAGAGAGGATGTGTCTTCCCAGTAGTTTGTTTGTGGGGCTAAACCAAAGTCTGTTGAACCCAAGATGAACACCCAAAGGTATAAAAGGTAGCACACATAGATTTCTCACATAGAAAGTTGACTAATCTCAATTTCACCTATTTATTTTGGCTGTGTCAGATCAACATGCTCACGTTTCAGCCTGATTGCCTTCATCTAAGCTCTGTGTGCGCTACCTTTTATACCTTTGGGTGTTCATCTTGGGTTCAACAAGACATTTATATTTTCTTGTGCAACTCCAGATGCAGCATTTTACCCAGTAGACTGAGTTCAGAACCAACCAATCAATTAGTGAAATGACCCAACTGATGTTGTGGGGTGAAGCCTCAAACGACAACAGCATAATATTAGCAGAGATGAATTGGGGGTTTAATATTGGCAAACAGGGGTCAGGGGTGGTACATTCAAGCAAGTTGAAGTAAAGATCCGTATTTTAGACCAGTACTATATCTTTATTTATATGTATATACTGTATATATTTGTATATCTAGATAGATAGATAGATAGATAGATAGATAGATAGATAGATAGATAGAAATAAAGATATAGCACTAGTCTGAAATACTGAAGTGTACAGTGATGTTTTGTGATTTTTCCTTCCATTTCCCCTCTTTTACTCTCCCACAGGCCGGCAGCTGAAGCGATGGACCCAGTAGACCAGAGAGTGAAGCCAGTGGAGGTGGAGCTCAGCAGGAATCTGCAGACATACCTCCAACGTCTCGGCCTCCTTCCCAAGACGTCATCTGCCTCCAGCCTGAGCACCCAGGGCAAGGTGAGGAATTCATGGAAACTCCATTTGCCTCTTTCCTGGATGTCTAATCATTCAGAGTCCTGCTCAAGAGCGCCTCAGCAGCAGTCGTTGAACAATGAGTAGGATTAAATCGGAACGTTTAGCACTGTTTTTTCCCAGCACACCAACATGTTTTTCCTTTGGTTGCATTTTAAAATTTGTTCATTCAATTATTGATGTTTTGCACAAAAACACATATTTCACACATAAAGTATTAAACACAACATCACCAGACTCATTTTAATAGCTTATAAAACTAGTAGAATTACAGAACTCTGCAGGACTATTAATACAGCTCTGAGTCCAGACCCTGGATGTCAAATAAAAATAAAATTAGGTCTCAAAAACATGTTCCTGCGTACAGATTTGGCTGTATCATTGTATAGTAGATAGCTGTTCCTTTAACATCTCTGGGTGAATTAATCTGTTGTTGCAGATCAGTCAGTCAGACTGTTTTATGGCAATATAGTTTTTTATGATTTTTGACCTTATACTGCATTAAAACAGCCATTCCTATCTGTTTATCTATATCACATGATCTGGTGCTATCATGATAAAAAATCAAATACAGGGTATACCACGGGATGCCAGTGAGTAAAGAGTACAAAGCCATCGTGTTTCTTTACTGCTGCCAGCTGCATATTGGAGCGCTCAAGTCAAAGTATCTACTAATAAATTAGAATATGCGAGATCTCACACACATGACTAAATACCTTCTGTAAACTTCAGCTCCTGTTGCTCCCTGTTTCACATGTGGGGGAGAGCAGGTGGGACATTTGTTTTTTACCCCAACGTCTGCATGTACCCTGCGCCCTCTGTTCACAGCCACCTGCCTCCGTTTAAAAAAAAATAATAGAAAGTGCACACACACACACACACACACACACTCAAACAAGTACCCAGTCACACAAAGACACAAACGCACACACACTTTCACAACGGGGAGCCCGGTGTCATCCTTCGTTGTCACTCCGCTCTTGCTCCTGCATCCTTACTGATGGCTTCTCGCAGCACGACCGCTATGAGCGAAATAATACCAGCAGAGAGTTCAGGAGTTCACCGCTCTAATTAATAACTCTCCACGTGACGGGTTCCTCCGCCATGTCTGCTGCTCAGGCTGAGGGGAGCGCGGTGCGGCTGAATAGCAGAGGCCTTTTGCTCCTGCTGGGGGATTGTGCCAAAAGACTCGCAGAGCACGATGCAGCGGAGCCTGCAGGCGTCGCTCGGGGGCTCGTGGCCTTTTCTATTCAGGTTCACGTGTTTGGTGGAAACGAAAAAGGAGCAGGAGGACAGAAGGGGTCCCGGAGGACACGAGTGGAATAAACTGCACCAACTGTGTGACATAGATGAATAAAGCTACCGGCAGTGACAAATATCAGAAGGGGCCTCGCACATACAAATCATAAAGAAGTATGATGACTGTGAGGAACGTTTATGGCGGCATTGTTATGATAATTTTACCGTTAGTCAGGCTTGTTCCATATCTGTGCTCCTAGGTGGGCGTTAATGGAGCCGGCGGTGACTCTGGGCTTTTGTTGCAGCTGATGGATGTGTTAATATGATTGCATAAATGGATTAATAACTTGTTTTTCAAAAATGGGCTTTATTTTCATGTCAATAATCATTTTGAATGAACGTCTCAAATATTAAAGCAAAGTGTGGCTCCTGCATCAAAATGTATTTTATGCCTCTATACTTTTACTTATACATATGTTGGCTTTTACGTTTTCTTTCAGATAAAATCCTTATCATTTAATTTAGTACGTTGACACAATCTCCTTCAAGTAATAATGCATAAAAATGTATCTTTGATTCTTTTGTTTCCCGTTTTTTGCATCATCCTGTTTAAATTAATCTAAAAAAACCGTGGCGACAATTGATTTGCGCATAGGAGAGAGCAGCTACAAAAATAAAATAAAAATGAGCATATATCAAAAACAAAACAATTTGACATAGTTACATAGAAATCTCTTGAATCACTATGTTTTTTTGCTTTTATTTAAAACAATCTGGTCAAATGTTTTGATTTATTTAAATTTATGACTCAGTTTCAATATTTTTATTATTTTGTTTTATTGACTTATATATCTTTTACCTTTGATTGTACAGATTTTATAGATGTGAATCACAAGCAAAAATACCAATGTAGACACTGGCAGAAAACTCTTTATTTGACAAGAAATAAACAGTTTTTAAAGAATAAATCTGTTGATTTATTAAATC
>NW_023339796.1:1847131-1860355 GCF_004916995.1 Morone saxatilis | reverse complement strand
TACTATAAGCCGCATTGCATGATGGTTCGGACTGACTACTGGACTGGCAGTTGTAGTGCAGGGAACAGCAGAGTGAAGTGAAGCTGCTCGGGCAGGATGACTGTGCCTTTGTACCTCAGAAACATACTCTTTCTGCATTCACATGCACAACAGCATCTCTGCTCATTATTTCAGGACCGTGTTTCAGTTTCAGACAACGAGCAGGTGGGATGTTTGTCTTGTTCCCAGAATTTGCATAAAGTACAGTTCTGTCACACACACTCCTAGACACCAGCTTTGTATCTCTGTTTTTTTATTATTTCTATGATTCCTTTTTTTGGCAGTAGACAGCAGAGAGATGACAGGAAACGAGAGAGAGAGATGGAGAGAGAAACCAGGGTTGCAATTCATAATTCATTCATAATTCTTTTTATTAAATATCTAAATTTTGCCTTTGAATGTTCTTGTTGATACAGTACATTATTTTTTTCTCCAAAGCAACTTCAATCTTCCCCATGCGCATTCTGTACAGTTCAGTGCAGTCGGAGCAACTGGTGGTTGTCTTTCTCGAAGACACTACAACATGGAGGAGCTAGGACCACCAACCCAACCCACTCTAACAGCTTCAGCTGGCTTTAAGGCTGCTTTCTTGGCCACCATAGAAAAATACATTAAAAAATATTTTATTTGAAAATTCTTTAATTAAAAAACATAAAACCACCGTGTTGTTCATACTAAACATGCACAATACACAATAATAATCATAAACACTCAAGTATGCATTAAAAATCCCCCAGAAATTCCCATTTATTGTTATTTTATTGGATTTTGGTGCCAATACATACAAATTCTGACTAACATTGAAATACTATTATCATGTGCGGCACATTCCTCAGGAGCAGATTAGAAGACGTTAGTTAGGACATAATAATCCCATTACTCCACAGTTCTGTTTACTGTTAACTCATTGTGATTATGTGTACTCTTGTTGACTCTTTCAGAGTGACCGTTTCCAGTCAGGCATCCCGGCAGACTTCTATCGCTCCAAGGCCCAGACATCAGCTCAGAGGTCGTCTCCCTCCAGCTTTTCTTCTCTTTCTTCTTTCCTACCTCTGCAGAAGCAGCAGAGACCTCCGGCCGACCAGCTCCTGGCCACGCAGGCTGAGGGAGACCTTCTCCTCAGCACCCTGAGGCAGTATCTCTCTGGGCATCTGTCGCTGCACCGCGGGGGCATGGGCCCCGAGGAGCAAGAGGCCCCCGCATCCCGCCTGAGGCCTTACAGCAACGGAATAGAAAACTCTGGGCTCAAAAAAGAGACCTCAAAACCCAGGCTTCTAAAGATGGGAAGAACTCAAGGGGCTTCAGTCAAGGACCCGCTTACGTCTGTGGATGGTACGTGTTCTAAGGGGGCACCAGGAGGGGTTTTAGCATCAGAGAATCATGAGGGTGTTTACTGACTCAAAGAGCTTCACTGTAGGGTGTGTCATTCACTTTCAAGGCTGTCTAATAATCCACAATCACATACAAACACATCTTTCATCCTTAAGCTGTGTAACTTTCAGTGCTGGAAAGCACAGAGAGGGTGTGGACTCTGTGGTTGGTGGCATTGTTGTATTAGATCGTTATAATATCAGAGATTATAAACTACGATGTCAGAAAATCTAATTCAGGAGAAAAACAGTAATCACCGACAACATGAAAAGGTTGTTTATTTCATTTTAAAGGTTGCAGTGCAGCTGGTTGAGAGCTCAATCAGTGCTATGTCTTATAAAACAGGAGCATGCTGTGAATTTAAAGTAGTGATAAACACTGTATTGTGCCAAAGTCCCACAAAGTCGTAATACAAGTCAAGTAAAGCTGCTAAAAGCAACTGCAACCATGCTAACAGCAAGTATCAGTAGTATAAATTATTGGACAGAACTGGATCTCTGAAATTAAGCCAATACGTAAGTGTCTTAAACTTGCACTGTACATTTAATAACTGTTCTGGGGCTTTCAATCATGTCACACATCCTCCTCAACAGATGTAGTTTTTATTTTTATGGACATTGTAGATTTTAAACCTCCATTTTCCTCACATTTAAACCTGCAGTTACTGACTGTTTTGGCCACACATCACCTTTGAAGTTAACTTTGTTTTAGCTCTGTTTTTGGTCTCTTCCACCTCCTGAGGGCTTTAAAGTGCTCCACTATGTTCGCTAGCTAGATGCTAACTTTGGTGCTGAGCAGGAAGTGTACAATGGGTTTTTAGAAAACTTGAAAACAGCCGACTGCTGCAACTAAAACTCCATTATGAGGGCTATGAGAGCGAACCACAACAGTAAAGTTGGAGCCAGACAGATAAACAATGAGCTAGAATCTCACTATCTAACTCCGCGTCTCCTCCAGAGAGATTCATCGAGAAGGTTTTGAAGAACGTGGGAAGGCAACACGTGGACGTTGACGGCCTGACGCCTCAGGACTTGGACCAGCTGTCCCGCCTCATAGCTGATGCTCTGCAGGTGGTCGACCGGGACCAGGGACGGAACAGGGGCCTCGCCCGGGTCAGACCTGGACCGAGAGACCTGAGCGGAGAGCTGAGGGAGAGGGAGGAAGAAGAGGAGCAGGTTGCCAGGGATGAGGAAGAGGAAAAGTTGCTGGAGAGCGCTCCGACACTGAAACCACAGGAGAGCACTCCTGTGGTGCCAGCAGCTCTTCAAGGTGATTTTATACTGATTCCTTTTTTGTTTTTACACAATTAAAGTATCGAGCAAAAGCTGGAGAGCGAGTCGGCGGTACATATATAATTGTGTTGGTGGGATTGAACAAAAGAAAGAGTGCAACATAAAAAAAATCAATGTAAACATAAATAAGCGTCCTGTTTTGCTCGGTATAAACACAGCTGGTTTTAATGGTCTGCACTGAGACCACTCAAACTAAAAATGTTGACACTACAGGTAAGATTGTTCAACAAATAGCTTAAATATGGCTGAAAATAATGGAGACAGGGTCAGGGGCGAGGCTCACTGATGCAGTGAAGGCTGGTCCGTGTGGTCAGATCCAACGCTTCCATGGTCCATGCCTGTAAATAGATTATTACTGCAGATTGTCTGATATTTATTCTGTGTTTAGTAAAGACAAAAATAACTGTTTCAACCTAAATTACTACAGGAGAGAAAATTCAGTCAAATGTTAAAGAACAAGGAATTCCTTAAAATGTGGAAATCTTTCATCGAAGAACGTCTCCTGTTCTTCTCTCTGCCGAACATGCAAATGTATTAATACACCGACTGTCTTTCCCCCGACAGAGCGCCACACGGATACAGAGCAGCGTGATGTGAAAGACGAGGTAAGCGTTCAGATTGTGGTAAGAAAAAGCAGTTATGTAATTTTGTGCATGAAGGAGGAAGTGAATCAATATCAGTGAGTTTCTATAGCAGAAACTCACTGATATAGCTATAGTACATCAGGTGTAGTTTTCATAAGGAACAGATGAGACTTTTTAAGCTACTTGTCACAAAGATATAATGGCCAAATAATAAACATTTTTTAATTGTTATAATACTAATAAATCTAATAATACTGCTACTTTAACATAAAAAATAAAATCCCCAAATGTGTGGTACATTTGGAAAATAATGAACACCAGTACTTCTAAAGCAACTGGAGGAAAGTTTATTTGTATAAGACCTTTAAACAACCAGGCAGTTTTAAGTGCTTTACATAAGACATTAAAAAAAAACATTACGAAAAGAAACACAAGGCAATATAAAAAGACACATTTGACGATTTAGGAGTAAAATAAAATAGAAGGTAAAAATAAGCCAAAGTATAGTCAATTATTGCAGTGTGAAATATTAACACTCATAAAAACAAGTTTGTCAGTGAGTTATCAGAACTTATTCACCGCTTTTGTTGTCTGATCTTCGTCAGGTACTTTTAGAAGAGGTAAAAATCATTCAGATTGTAAACTAGGAACAAACGACACCTTGGCTGGTCTGAGGCTGCACTTTGGTTCATTTCACAGCATTTCATAGCATTAAAATGTATAAGGTGATAAACTGAGCTATATCATATGATTTAGCTATATTTCGCTAAGCTGCAAATGACTCTTATCCCCACAGATACAAGGTTTTGACAATGAATGAGTGTTCATTTTGATTTAGTTGTTGTCTTTTGATGAAAATGTGTATTGATTTTAGTCTCATTTCTGTCATGCATTTAAAATGTGTATGTCCTTTTAGCATTCTGAAACTACAGCCGTCCAGTTCTCTGTATAAACTCTGAGCCGCTTCTCTCCATCTTTCCTACTCAACTGCTGTTAGCGTTAGGGTTAGCACACAGAAACTGAGTCTCTCACCTGTTCATTAACCTGTTCAACGTCAGTTAATGTAGCGATATGATTCTAGTGTGCACCTAGAGGAAGATTTTTATGGCTGACTGCCGACATTAAACTTGTAACTTACTCATTCCTCCTGTTTGCAACGCATTAAAATGAACTGTACGTCCACCGCACTCGATAATGTCACATTAGCTCACCTTTTGATAAATGTCAGTGAGCTGCCTGCAGGGTTTCTGTGTCTCATCTGTGTTGTTGCTGCTTTTTGTCTCATTTTCACTGGATTGTGGGTAGTTTCTGTGAAGAGCCGGTACCATCAGATAACATTACAGTCAGCGTTATTCAGTGCAAGATGCTTCTTGTTAATGGAAGTGCAACAGGTCAAGCAGCTAAATCAAATCCTGAACAAGGGATTTTTTGGGGCGTTAGAGGAAATTGTTTTGATAATCAGGAGCTTCAGGTCACAGTGTCGATTCCACAGGTCTGCTTGTAGCAAAAAAAAGTTATAGTCATAGTTTTCTTGATGAAATGAACAGTAAAATAGATGTTGAGTGAATGCCATAGGCAACATCGAGAGTTACTAAGCTGTAACATACATTGTTTATTGAGACTAAGATATAATAGCAGTCTGAATTTGTGCTGTTACCTTGGGATTGGAAACAACAGGCTCTTGCTCAAGAGATAAATATTGCACTCATTATTGTGTACTCACTAGCAACAGCAACAGGTCTCCTACTGAAGCTACAAGCTTCAATAGACCAGATCCTGGGGAACTTTTCACATATTAATTGAAGGACAAATACAAATAAAACTTCAATGTTTCATGTTTCTGATTGTTTCCGATGCTGTTTGTATCTTTGGGTTTGTTGTGCACTCTCTCTCCTTTTTCTGCTGGTTTTCAGCTGGTTGAAAGGTCTCTATTATATATTAAAGGTCTCTAATATTGTGGAGAAAATTAGATTTGTAGATGCTCGTAGAAGTTTAATCAAAGTAAGTTTTTGACTCAGGTAGCGCTGTAGCTATGCTGGCTTTTGGATCTTGACAAGACGAGCAATTACCCTGAAGCCAGCAGCGAGGGGATAATAGCATATTATAATCCTATTCAGTATAAACTCTGACAGGTTGGCTGTTCTTGGATTCAGGGCAATTATTTCCTCATGCTTGTAGCTGCAGATCGCCAACACACTGACATCACCACCAGTTCAATTTAAGCTGTTAGACAAAAGATCTTGATTGAACAATGTCTCATTACTCAAGTCTGATGTCTGTCATTATAGAGGTCTACCACAGACTAATTAAGCACAGGAATGTGTTCAAAGTCCTCAGATTTGAATAATTTGCCATGACATTGAGTTATTTGGAGGTTTTAACTTCACCTGCCAATGACTGAGTATTAAACTTGTGTTCATTTAGAAAATTCACCTCTATATTCAATTCAGACAGTGTCGTGAGTGGAAAGGGCTGCAAGTAAAGATTATACATTGATCAGTCTTTGTTATTTAAATAACAAATGTCAGTTGCAAGTTACAAGAACACAAAGGTAGAAGTGTCAGTTGTTAGCTTGAAATGGCAGAAGTTCTTCTTCTGGCTAGCTAGCTAACAGCTCTTGATAAACTAATACAAATACATAAATTGTATTTATAAAGTACAAAGAAAAGCTAGAGAGTGTAAATGGGGTCTAATTTAATTTGTTTTCACTTATTCTGTGTCATTAGACCTCTGTTCAGGTTGGAGGTGAGCAGATCTACAGTATGCTGGGAACTACATGATGACACAGATAAAGGTGTAGTGTAGTTGTCCCATCCTGCTGTCAAAAAATGACTTCAGTTAAACTTTAAAAACCAAAGGTCCGAACTTCATGATTATAATTTTCTGCATTATGTCCATAAACCGTTACATAACATATCATATGCCGTCTACTAACCAAAGCATGTGACCCTCTCTGATGTGCTATGTTCAGCGTCATTGATAGAAAACCTGAAAAGAATTAGGGTACCAGCACTTTATTTTGTCCAGTTCATGCACTGGTCAGTGGATCATTTCCAGTTCCCAGTGGTTCTGTGTTGCTAGTAGCGTAGTTTTGCTGCTCTAGCTCAACTCAGTTAATGTTTCTTTACAGTTATTCGCGTCAGCTTGATCTATATTTCATTTTCAATAAAAGTGACGACGTGTCACTCCCGTCTGTTATGCAGGCAGCCGTGGTGGTGCTGCTTTTTTGTTTTACAGTTTTGTTTTGCAATTCGGTTATATAATCAAATTCTGAGTATTGGTTGACAGGTGCAACAAGACACCAATCAACACACCCACACAGTCCTGCAGAGAGGTCTAATCAGGCTCAGTAAGTGAAAGCAGCTCAGGGGGAAGATGTGTTGAGGCTTTCGAGGTCTTAATGGACCTCAGTAGTCACCTGAATTCTGCACATGGTCAGAAACCGTTAAGGTGGCAGTTTGAAGTCATCTCACAATATTTTATTCTATTTGTTCTTTTCAGAGTGGAAACCTCTTCACCAAACTTCTCGCCTACCTGGACAAAACTTCCTTCGACGCCTCTCCCTCAGCAAGAAATCGGAACGACCTCTCAGCCGGAGGTCAGCAGGTGGGTCTGGAAAACGTCCAGAGTCGGACCAGCGAGGCAGCGGTGAAGGTGCAGAAGAAGGACGCCACCCAGTCTGTGGAGGAGGTGTCGGAGGTGGAGGGCTGGATCAAGGAGGTGGCCCCCCCTCCTGCCTCGCTTGTGTACGACAAACCGCACAAGAAGACGATGCACGTTCCCGAACTTCAGCTGGACGTCAAAGCCGGCAGGAAGAAGGCCGACGATGACGTCTTCGGCTACGTCATCACCGACACAGAGTGAGTAGGAAGCCACTGACGTACGCCGATCTTTGGCATTCGGGACCCGCAGTTTCTTGTTGCTCACACACCAACACACATTACACTCACATATTATAATAATATTTTAACTACTGTACTATAAGATATTAGCAACACCTATCAAAATAAAAGACAGTTCAACAGGACCACAAACCACAGCCTCCAAAATGATCCTAAAGTTAAAACAACAGAAGTGAGATCAATAAATATTTTCCACTTTTTATAATGATTACTTACAAACAGTGTTAGGTTAGTTACTCAAAAAATGTATTTATTACTGATTAGTCTTTTAAAAAGTAATATATTGATTTACTTATCACTTACTGACAACAGTAATTAGTTACACTACTAGTTATGTTACTTTTCTGCTAAACAAAATTGGTAACTGTGTATTTTTCAGTTTTGTTTGTTAAAATCAAAGTAATCATTTATCCACTCACTTGATCCAGTGGCTGTGTGTGTAATCAGATCAGATCAGAGCTGTTGTGTCTGTAACAGATGAACGCTGACATCTCGAGTTTGATGAATTCAGTGTGAGTGACAAACGAAAACTCATTTAAATATAATTATAAACTTCACAAAGGTGAAGGTTTTCTTACCCAGTCGCCTCAAAATGTGCACAAATGTTGTGTTAAAGTGCAGATTTGTTTCTGCTGTACTGTCTGTCTGTAGCAATGCATTTCCTTTGCTCTTTGTTTTCAACCCTCCACAGTAACAACTTATATTTGATGTTTTGTCACAGTAATGGAGGCAGGAAATGTGTTTTCACAAATGCACCGCAAATACAAATCTCTTTCTTTGTCATCGCTCTAAAGGAAAAATATAGTTTTTCATACATCACAAAACAGGTGAACTTCGTACTGAGCATGTTGATGTCAAATATTACCCAGGATGCAACAAGAGGACACTGCAGGTCATCTCTTTTCCTTCATTCTCATTCACACCAAGGTCAGAGTAATTTTCACATTGATTTCTCTGCTCCTCACTTTGAGATTGAAGACCTTTTTTAGAAATGGTTGCTGTGGTGTTTGGTTTAGAAACGTCTTCATCTTTTAGCTGCTACAGGTGTATTTCAGACTCAAGGCCTTTGTGGCACGACACTTTCTATTCTCTCCTTCCTCCCTGTTGCTTGTCATTCAGGACGACGCTATAGAGACATCTTTTCACCAATAGTTGGTTGTCGAAGTCACATCGGGGCTTCAATATGTCGAATGATGGAAAGCTTTTCACCAGCCCAGTGTGCGGTCAATTTTGTTTCAAGTGTTTTTTTTCCTTGAACCTTCTTTACATCTCTGAAGGCTTTTTCCTGCAGATCATTATGGTATAAATGAGCAACATCGTGGTCTTCAAAAGCTGTATTTAGTCAGCTATAAAGCTGCTGTACAGTGTATCATCGCAGTACTTAGAATCAAACAGAAGTCAGAACATTGAACCAGCAGCCTCAACAGCATGAAAACAAAGCTTCTATTTTGTCATTTATTTAGATAAATGACAAACTAGTTGGTTTGTGTGTATAAAAGGTGACTTCCAGACATGAAACTGTTGAAATTAAGCAGGAAATTCAATGTATTTTAGGGAACAGGGATGTCACAACATCAGAAATGTAGTCGTTGATAAACTACTGTAAAATTCCACGATCAAATTTAATATCTGCTGATACCGACTCCTGATCCAAGTATTTTACTTAATACAGCTGATTAGCTCTGCATTGTATTAAGGAAATAGGCCATAAAAGAGCCCGACAACCCCTCTCTGTATCCTTTTTTTTTGTGGTCTTGTCACCGTCTGGAGGGATTTTCTTTGTGTCCTGACACCTGCAGTGTTTGTTGCTTCGGTGCAGCTTTTGCTTGAATTACCTGAAGGAACTGTAGTCTGCAAAAGTTTAGGCATATTTTCTCCTTTCTGACACTGCAGTACTTCAGAGAGCATCAGGGGTCATGATAAAAGTGTAAGCACAAACGGTGGATTAAATGAGCCATGCAGATTCCAGGACTTATCCAGAAACTCCTTCACTGTGTGAGCAGAAGACGCTGCAAATGTTTGAGTATTTCATTGGTTTTTACAATAATGTGGAGGCCAATAGGAATCTGTCCACTAAAATGAGCCTGTTGCAATGCCATTAATCAGCTTTAACCATGAATATTTGCGACTTCAGTCCAGTGATTGGAGGCCTGTCGTACCATAGCAGTTAACATTTTTGCATTAATACTTTCAATAACCTAAAGTTGGTGAAGCAGTGAGGGCTATAAGCTTCATCTCCAAAGGAATATATTGTTTAAAAAATGGTTAATATGGAAGCTTTGTTAGAGCAAACAAGAAGCAGATTTTCCTGGAAATACTTCAGCAGGATACTCAGGAAGTGTTACAGCAGTTCTGAGAGCAATCTACAGCTACTTTGAGGTACAACTTCTGTAACTTTATGAAACAGACTCGGGGCCTGTGTTGCTCTGATCCTATGTGAGCAGCTGGAAAGTTTAAGATGTCCTCAGTCACTTTTGCACCGCAGATGTCAGCGTGTCCGGCAGATTCCTCTATAACCCTTTACAGCGACGCTTTAAAGTGCCTCTTGACATTTCTGTGAGATTGCTGAACTTCAAAAGAACACCGAATCTCTCCTCGAGAGAACGAAGTGCAGCATCAACCACAACATGGAAGAATGCCACTCCAAGACTTCGCAATGCACCAGAAAGTTAATAAGAGGCTAATAAAATAAATGATACAAAGCTTCTTCTGTACGAGAATGGTCTCAACATTCACATCTTTTCACCAATAGTTGGGTGTTTGTTTTAGCCTTTTTGCTGTGTGGAAGACACATCCGACAGCAGTGGAGCTGCACGGAGTGCTTGTTTACCTGGTTGACCTGGTAAAAATGTCATACTGCACTGCACTACACACCAAAGGTTTGGCAGCCTTTCAGCAAGAGCGTGCGTCAGAGGACTTGTCTCCAGCTTCCACAAGAGAATCTGTAATTTGTGCTGCTGGGTACCTGACTGCGCAATCTCTCTCTCCTCAATGTCATGCTGTGATCTGACAGGAAGGTCAACAGGATTCTTCAAAATTGTCTAGCCTCTTAATAAAAGTTTTAACATATGTGTAGATCAAATAATCTAACAAGATCTCTCAGTGTCTTTTCCATCTCCTGACGACAACAAGAGGAACATGAACCAGAATACATTTGAGTTCTCTCTATCTGAAACACCGTAGTCTGTAGTACTTTTATTGAAGTTAAATGATAAATGAAGGAGGGTGGGGATAAACAAAACAACTAAAATGCATAGATTTAAAATAGGATAATTCAAAAATTAAGATTAGATAAAGTGAGTCCTTCACTGTTTCTACACTGTAATGCTATAAGTTACTTTTACTCAAAATTGTAATGTATGTAATCTGTTTCAACAATTTTTTTAAGTAACACAAACTTAATTTTGTAAGTTCTTGATTATGCACTTTTTACTAGGTATTTTGTTTTGAAAGTAAAAATATAAATTAGTCACTTTGACTTAAAATTATTGAAGCTACTTGATCACTTTTAACTTTGAAAAAAAGGTGAAAACAAAGACGCTGTGTTGATTTTGATGTTTAAAACTTCCAATGAAGATAAAGCTGTTATATTTATTAGCTATCACATTCATTGTTAAAGTATGATGACTGTTGGTAGGAAACACAAGTGACCTATGGTGTCAGAGCTACGTGCTTTCAGCCATCCACCCTGAATTCTACAATAAGACAGCGGTGGTCTAACAATGTCAGTCCACTTCCTGGAGTCTCTGCTGGTTGTAATGACAAGACTCCAGGTAGATACCAGGGCTGGCACAGAAATAATTCGGCACATAGCCCCAAGAAAAAGCACTGCATGTTGTTTTTACACAAGATGTAACTTTTTAATTAGCAACATTTCGACGCACTGCTGTATGGATTTTTTATTTTTTTTTACTTAAAATGGCTGCTGGCTTCATATTCAGCCTACAGATATGGTATCAATCTTCTCGTCTAACTCAGCAAAACAATTATATTTCCCAAAATAACTTTTCTATAACAGCTACCAGTCAGAAAATAGTATATTTGTGGCCATGATATATTTTTTGTCTGATAAACTCCTGAAAATATGACACTTAATTATTTTGTTTAATGAAATGGTTTGTAATGTACATTATGACTCCTCAATTTATTATTTCTAACAAGAAAATAAACGTGGTTAGCTCCACAGACAGTTCAACGTCAGAATACACACAGGGTTAAGCTTTATATTTGATAAATCGTAGCTTGAAGTGAGACATGAAGGATTTCCAGTTGTCTTTTTCTTGCGGTGATAGAAATAAAAATACCTGCATCAGGACAGATTGGAAGCAAAGTTCTGACATTTTGGCGGAGTGGCAGAGGTGAAGGCTGATAGCAGGAACCTCCTGGTGGTTTCAGCACATCACCGAGGAGGAGGAGGAGGAGGAGGAGGAGGGGGAGGAAGAAGACAGGGTGATTCATCACAGCTGGAGGAAAACACCTGCTCCCCAACACACACGTACATGTGGGCATTGCAGACACACTTTTTTTAAGGATCTTTTAACCCTTCAACCTATAAATGCTTTTCCCCTGTTGTTTCCCATCCCACACACAAACACACCTAATGTAAATCATCATGCACATCACTGTAGTGATTTACATAAAAAAAAAAAACTATTTAGAACAATGGAACACCTGTAATGTTCCTTTATAATCTCCCAATAAGTACAGTATGTTTAATTAAACATATTATGACCGGATCTGAATACCAACTGCTGCAGTTTTTAATGGATTTCACTCCATAATTAGCTTGGTTAATAAAGAGGCAGTGCAGGGTAAATGGCAGAATGGCTGTTTTATCTTTATGTTGTTTGTACTTCCTGATGTCAATAATAAACTATGATTATGTAAAAAACAAAACATTATATAAAAAACATTTATCCACAATTCAGCATTTTCTCTCCAATTTTTAAACACGATTTAAGTCCAAAGCTCTAAATACTATTGGGTAACTAATTTTATACATGATTGAAATGACTACAGTAGATGTGATGCTGAAGTTCACCTTTAATTTACCTGTAATGTGTAACAAATTTAAAGTGCTGTCCTCAAAGAGTTTCTGCATGTATCCTGGTTCTTATTCCTATGGGGAGAATTTTA
This sequence comes from Morone saxatilis, assembly GCF_004916995.1. Classification (NCBI taxonomy): domain Eukaryota; kingdom Metazoa; phylum Chordata; class Actinopteri; family Moronidae; genus Morone; species Morone saxatilis. The sequence goes on along the minus strand of NW_023339796.1, from coordinate 1,848,031 downwards.
AATTCATTGGCTCTTACTGGTGGTATTCTCCTCAGTCAACTTTATTGGTTATTAGATTTAGGTACGACAGGTGCCCCTTCTTCTTTTTCTTTTGCCCCCGTGGATTCTCCAGTGTATGTTAGTGTGGAAGGATCGCTGGAGAAGCTGGAGCGCAGGAGATGTCTTTGATGTTGGAAAAAAATTTCCTTTTTGTTCGCCAAAAAAAACCTCCTGGCTTTCCTATTACTACATCCAACAATCCTCTCCTCGGGCTCTCCTTTCCCCAAAGAAAATGAATCCAATTCTTGTTTGACGGCCTGCAGAACCTGACTGATAATGTGGCTGAACTCTAACAGGAGACCCAGAAGAGAGGCAGCGTTGGTTGTTCGAACGCGTAAAATTCTGTTCATATTTTGTTGACAAGCAACGTCCTTGGAGTCACATGAATTGTTTTTTTGAAACAACTTATTTGCTTGTGACACTGAAATGGGTGATGCTGGAAACTCGGTGATGCAGAAATTTGTGGATTTAAAGGTACGCCTACCTTATTATGTTTGCACTCATCAGGGTAGTTTAGTTGCAGTTGATTTGGTGCAGATGTTTTGGTATAAAAAACACTACAGCCATGCAGCTCTGTGAGGCTGCTAACATCAGCCTGCTAACATTCTCACAATGACAATGCTAACATGTTTATATTCAGTGTCTAAACCATCTTTTCTCGTTTAGAGTGTTAACATGCTAACATTTGCTAATAGACCTTTTCACAGCAGCCATTTTGACATGAAATAGTAGGGTAAACGCAGTGATGTCACCAGTGATACTAATTAAGGCTCCATTCCATTTAGTGTAGCAGAGCCTCTCTAGAGAGCCAACATCATGGCATAGCAGCCCTCTAATTCTCTCTGACCTGTCTATTAGATC
>NW_023339796.1:1845564-1847031 GCF_004916995.1 Morone saxatilis | reverse complement strand
CTGCCTAACATCAGGCGCTGCCATAACATTCTCACAAGACAATTGCTAACATGTTTTTATATTCAGTGTTCTAAACATCTTTTTCTCGGTTTAGGAGTGTTAAACATTGCTAACATTTTGCTAATAGGACCTTTTCACAGCAGCCAATTTTGGACATCAGAAATAGCTAGGGGTAAAACTGCAGTCAGAATCGATTCCACCAGTGATACTAATTAAGGGCTCCATATATCCATACCATTCCATTTAGTGTAGCAGAGTCTTTCCAGTGAGCCAACATGCACGATGGCGGCACCTGGACTCTGTCTGACCTGAAAGGAACAGAACCTAAGTTAGTATCATTGGTAACAACTGTGAACAATGTCAAAATGGCTGCTGTGAAAAAGGTCTGTTATGCCTATTAGTTTTGCAGCTATTTGGTCTTAAACCAGACTGTTTGAAACCTGATGATGGCAGTAAAGGAGAAGTCAGGGGATCACAGATGTTGTTACAGCTCATCCAGACGGGCCACATAGATGTCTCATTTTACCAAAAACCACAAAAGTCAGCCTCACGGTGGCGCTAAAGGAGACAACGCAGGATCACCGAAGTCAGTAGGGTGAATCTTCTGGGGAATATCATGAATATCTGTACAATATTCTGTGCCCATCCACTAGATGTTGTTAGAGGATCCTAGCTCAGTAATCGTACTCGCCTGAGGACAGTGTACTGCACATGACTCTTGGTTGCTGGTGCATTGTTGTCGGAGGATTCCCACTGCAGTTTGGACACCATCACTTTTGGATCTGAAGTTCTTTCAGACTCTCTTTTTGTTTGATGTTTTGTAGCTGTCAGCAAGTATTCACATTCTTAGCAAAAGAGGTGTTTTGGCTGCTTCGTATCAGCAGAGACACTGGACAGCACAGGCTGTTGTGTTGTTAGCAGGTGCCTTTATACTGAAAATGTATAAGAGCAGAATGAAAGGAAGCAGAGCATAAAATCAATCAAAGGTGCTTCGTATGAGAAGAAATCCTGCTGTTACAGGCTGTCGTACCTGAGGAGGATCACAACCCACCGACTGTACGCTGCAGAGCTAATGTAAAAGCTGCTGTTAGGTCCCCGGTGCAGCTATCAGCACTCTGGATCTGCGGGCTGGCAGAGCGATCACTGGTGTCAGATCTGAAGCAGCCACTCCGCACCGAGGAAGACTGACTCATGCTGTGGGCTGTTGAAGCTGCTGTCTGCTCTCAAGGCTGAGGAAGGAGAGAAATCATCGGCTGTCAGTAACTTTTCATACATAGACAATCTGGTTTTCATAACAGTGATTCACCCAGAGGCAGCCATGTTCTCTTATTATTTAAAACAAGTTTTTTAAGATTGGTTTATTTTGGTTGCAATATAAACTGATACCATTCAGTCTTATGGAGAAATGAGCCGACTTCTCAGGTGGTTTATGAACTCAGTCTCTGGTTTCAGTCTTCTTCCATACAG
>NW_023339796.1:1808285-1845393 GCF_004916995.1 Morone saxatilis | reverse complement strand
CAAACTAGGCAGTGCTAATCAGATATGAGTCCAGCTTCTGTTGTTGACTATTTCTCTCCTCAAATCTGTTCACAAACACATTTTACTCTTTATCTGGAATAAAAGATTGTGTGTGAGCAGGTGAGCCGCCAGTCAAACATTTCATCCACCACATATCCAACCACAGGCTTCATTAGTTCTTTGTTGCCTGCAGCTGTCCACAATTAAAATACAGTTTTGTTTGTTAAAATCAAAATGATATATATATATAATATTTCCAGCCACTGAATTTCAATCTTCCAGCTTCCTGCTTGAAGTGCACGATTACAAAAATGAAACCAAAGGATGTGACTTGATTTCAAATCAATAGGGGGTGACAACCAAAGAAGTTATTTTTGGGGGAGTAACTATAATATCATTACTGAAATTGTATTAGTAATTAGTTGCACTACTTGTTTAGTAATATTAGTATGATATGTTAAAGTTACTGCCTATTATGTGATTTATTAAAATAAGATTATAACACTTAAAGGGTTACTCCAAATTACAAAAAGACAACAAATCTTCCTACTTTCCTGCTGTTGAGAAAAACTAGAGATTGTTGAGCACCAAACACAAAGGAACAAGGAAACAGAAAATTGCTAATTTACATAATTATATATATTTAAAAAAAAAGATTTTCACAATTTGCAGAAAATGTCTTTCCTCTTTCCTCCCCATATCTTCCCCGACATCAGAGTCATCCGAAGATGACTGCTGGCGTTGAGGGAGATAACATGGATCCTGCAGGTGTCTGGAGGCGTCTCCTTTCTGCATTTGAATTCAGCAGAGGGAGCTGAGGGGAGGTCAGACGAGTCCACAGCAGATAGGAAGCAATTAGCTTGGAGTTCGGATATTGAGCTTTAAATGTGGTCTCACACACATACACACACACACACACAGACACACACACACACACACACTCGCCCTGTCCTTTGCATGCATCGAGGCTGTTTTAATTGACTACTTAATTTGTTATTCCTCCATTTCCCTGCCAATTTTCTTCACAGTTTGGTGAGATGTTAGTGAGTTTCTCTTTCTATATTTAGCTGCTATGTGAGCATCCAAAGTAAGATGTACTGAAGTATTCAAAGTGAAAGTCCTCATACTGGGGCTCCCCGGGTGGGTCCTTCGGGTCCGACCTGTGTCCCTCTGCTGCATGTCGTCACCTCTCTCTCTCTTCCCTTCAGCTATTCTATCTAATAAAGGCAAAAAACCCACTTAAAAATATATAACAAAGCCCAAAGTCCTGATATTAAAGAGGAGATTTTACTCTCCCTCTCATGCAACCAGGGTCATAGTTTTGGGACAATTAATGCTTTAAGTTCAGCTGAAGAAGGACAGAAGGAAGTAAAAATAGAAGAAAGGATGCAAGTAATGGAGGGCAGGAAGAAAGGGGGATAGAAAGAAGTAAAGAAAGCTAGAAATTAAGGTGGGATGTGCAAGGAAGCTACAAAATGCTTCACATATTGGATACAAACACACTGAAAAATACTGTTAAAACTGTTAAAACATATAGGCTAACCTATAAACGTGAGGTTTTAGCAATCGCTTCAAAGATCTCATGAATTCAGCATCAGGGGTTTAGTAGCCACAACTGAGAAAACACAGTTCCATCTGGATTTAAAATGTATAAATGGACAAACAGGAATAAGGAAATATAATATAAAACCAGAATATTGTCTATAAGTAACCGATAAATCAAGCTCAAGATAAATGCAAGTAGAAGGTCTCCTCGAGTTGAAAAACTCAAATAAACCACAAAACTGATCGCCTTAAACTTGTAAAATGTACTAACTCCAACAATTTAAGGATAAAAACATATTTGTAAAAGTAACTCATTTATTTTTAAGGTAAATTAGGTGAATTGTGCTTTAAACTAGTCAGTATATTACTGACTTAATTAAAATGTGGTCACAGAATGTATCTGTACACTTATATATGAATATATATTTATACTGAATAAAGTTAAAACTTAAATGCATCTTCTTTATTTTAACCTTTCTACTCTTCCACTAAATAAAATTATTTCATATATATGATGAACAATGAAAAACTATTTACAATTCATCGATTATCAAAAAAGTAGCCAATTAATTTTGGGGCTTTGGGGCTTAAACAACTGAGTTATTACTCCAACAGTTAATTTTTTATTTAGATTTAAGTTATGTTAGCTTACTTCTTTAATTAAGATGCAGTTGCAGTGTAGATACGATGCATTGTGGCAACCTGTCTTTAAGGAATCCTTTTTTTTTAAACTTCTAATTTGCAACACCTAATATGTTTTGAAAGAAACATATATATATTATATTCAGTATGTGCTCAGATTTCTGTCATTAACAATAATCTTGTGACCATCTGCTGTATCTGCCATGTCAAACTCTCAATATGTTCTTTTTCTTGTATTCCTTAAGATCTTCTGTTATCCGCCCGTCATGAAGGCAGGAGCGGATCCTAGAGAGAAATGTTTTGATTTAGCTAAATTAGGAAGTGACAAAATATAAAAGCTTCACTTTAACACACATTTGAATTTCAAAGACTTTCAGTTGCCCTCGTTGGTGTTTACCTGACGTCTAATCTAAACTGAATTTTAGTTGCATGACTGGAAGAAAAACTATTTTGCCTAATCATTTCAGCGTGCTGCGTGTACTTCAAAGTTCCATGACGTTAAGCAGCAAAGACAAATTGCCTTCTATTTACATATATTATGGATATTCAAATATTAAACTGAAATTTTGGTCAAACAAACTTTACACAACTGTCTGTTGTTGGTGGTAGTTTCTTCCTAGAGAGTTTAAGGATGACAGCTTTTTGGGAAACAGAACTTTTGTCTCTCATTTTAATGATTATGTGACAAATGATAAATAAATAAAACTCCACTCCGTCTGCAAGAGAGGCTTTTGGTAGCACTAATGTTGTACCATATGAAATACTAATTGTAAGTTGGCCAATTATATCCTGTTAAGTCTTGTTTTAAATTTCTAGTTTCTAATACAGACAGAGAAAAGTTCCTAAAAATATCAGGAAAACTCATCTCAGCTCACAAATCACACAGGAAATTATCTGCTCAGAATTGATCCAAATCAACTTGTTTACACAAACTTATTGCAGTTCTTGTTTTCACTAATTTGGTTAATTGTACAATTTATTAGTTGTTCACAAATATATCACTTAGTCTGTGGTTGTCAATTTACTCAATAATGCAAAAGTTTAATGCAATAAAACAAGAGTTATGTTTTGCTTGTTGGTATGAGTTTTATTTACTGTCCATTCTTTTTCTCTCTACTTTTTCCTCATCCATTTTGTTTCCATCCTCCACTCCCCCTCTCCTCCTACCTGCCTCTCTTTCATCGCCATCAGTGGGCTCCAGACGGACGAAGGCCTCCACCTGATGGAGATCCTGGCTCGCAGGGCTAAAATCCAGATGACCGACTTCGCCGAGCTCTCGTATGTATTTCTGCTTTTTATCTGTCAGTCACACGCCAGCAGGAAAACACAGGGTGCTCGCTTCTTCCTGCTGTGTTAATGCTGTTTGTTCTGGTAGAGTGGGCAGTCTGGACTCAAATTCACCATCTAACCTAAAGCTGGTATTTTTTTTCTCCCGGTTCAAACCAATAATTTGTCCAACTGTGTTGTGGAGTATCATAAAAAACACAAACCTGCACGCGTACCGTGTTCGCTACCGCTCTAAATAACCTATTGCTATAGAGATTGTTGATCGGTTCGCACCTGTTCTGGTTAAATAAGTCTGTTCAAACAGAGCCGGCACACTGGAAGTGACACATTTCACACCATTCGTTAATTTTCACAAGCTTAAACCCAGCAGTTTCATACCAAGGGTTTGAGCATTTTCAAGTTTTGCAGCTGCTGATTTAAATAAACAGCATCTTCACACAATCGCCTACAAAATAATCTATGCTGCCGACCTCTCGCCCTTTTCAGATACTGACATTGGCAGTGAATCATAAACTGAAAAACAGCCCTTCTAGAAACAAGCCAAATATTCTAAAATATAATGAAATCTGCCAATGAGGTAAGCCAATTTAGCTTGGCAAGAAATCTTAAAATGAGCATAGATAATTAGCAAAAATAAAATCCTACAGTAAGACATTATTTTTATTTTTATTATAATTATTATTTATTAAAATAATTCATTTCCAACACTGGGACATGACAACTTTTTCTTAAATTGAGAAGTTGTGCGAGTGGACTCACTTAAAATAAGGACAATAATCTTGTTCCTGTGCTGGAGCTCAATATTAGCTGTAATATCTTGTTAAGATAAAGATTTATTTTCTTAAAACGAGATTACTTTACAAAAAATAAGACCAGAATCAGAAATACTTAATTGATCCCCGGGGGAAAATGTGTTTGTTACAGTTGTTCAAGGTGCTCACACTATGTTAAAGTATATAAATAATACTTATATTACAATCTAACACAATATACAGTATATTTATATAGAATAACAATGTATGTATATATATAGGTAAGACATAAATAAATATAAAAATAGAAATATAATAAAAGCCTATGTATCTTTTTATAGTAATAAAATATATTTAATATTTGCTAATATATACTATTTCATAGAAAAAATACTTTTTTACTTTCTTCTCCTTTTTTTTTCAGATGGAGTTTATTAGTCTGATATTCCTGTTTAACTCATATTATGTTCACATGACCAGCAAAATAATGGGGATTACTTACTTCATGTTATAATCCAGCAGCGATAAAATACAGTAAAATTAGATACACAACTTTTTATTGGTGTGATGATGTTGATTGAACTTATGTAGAACTTTTCTTAAAAAGTACTAAAAGGATTTGGTAAGATTCCCATGAAACACGAACATGAAAACACCAGAATGAATCCTTGTTGGGGGTTTCACTGAAGTTACAGGGTGCTGTAGAATATAAGCACCAAATATTAACAATTACCTGTCCAGCACCAAACAGCAGACAGACAAAGTTAGCGACTAGCTGGTGAAGAAAATAGAAGCTCTAGAAGCTGAGGATATGATATTTTCTCAGGAGTTGGTAGAGATAAAAAAACAGATATTAGGAGAATTGATATTGGATTGAATTTAAGCAGTTGGACACAAATCCAACTCAAAATTATTGCTAATGTTGATGAATAAATGCTAATGTTGCTACTGGATCTGCATCTGCTTGCTACAACTTTATAAGGTGATAATATATTATGGCAGTATGTCTGTTAATGTTGCCTTAAATCAGATTAGACATTAAATTAAATCAAATTAAAAGTTCTCAGCAAAGAGTACAGACATATGTAGTTGTCTCGCAATCCTTGTGTCCTTCTGTTGTCCGCTTTTATTTCCAAGCCCGTTCAGGCTTGAACATGCTTCTCTGAGCTGCACATAGACAAACGTGCACTCATATAAGTTTGATCAATAAGTCAACTTGCTTGATGCAAAGATCTAAACAACACATTGTTAAGATTTAAATGGCGTGTGCTTCTGCTCCTCTGTGTACCTCTGCAACCTGTTGTTACCCAGAACACTTTAATCTGCAAAGGTTTACACGACTAACCGTGAAGTTTAAACGGCAAAATAAACTATTAAAGTTGTGCAGATAAACTTTTGGGTCCCTATAATTGAGGTGAGTCCTCACAACGTGAGTGGGCTGCCAGGTGTAGGTCAACACAATGTATAGTAAACCAGCACATACATGTACAAAGTTACAGCTCCAGCAGTTTAGTGATCAGGAAGCTATAAATAAAAGCATTTTAATGCTTATTATGTCCTTCTTAAATGCTCCTTACCCTGTAATGTAACCACGCCTCTGGACATGTAACCCTGCCAGCTGTCAGACGGCCAAGCAGTTGAATCAAATTAAGAATTACATCTGGAAGATAATTCAAATTCATCACTGTAATATTTCAGAATCACAATAGATTCCGTACTCAGACTAGAGATACTGAAGGGGCGAAGGTCTGCAGATGACTCATGTGTGCTTTACGTTCCCAACATCAACCACCTTGTACCTGTAGGCTTAAGTGGGCGGCAGTTTTCTCAAAGGGCGAGCATCACATACTGAATCTCTTCAGATATTCACCGAGCAGCGTCGGCTCCTCCGCTGTCACCCCCCTACCCAAGATCAGAGAGGGCAAACTGGTGGGATCAAAACAGAGAGATTTTCCAGTGGCACGAGGCGTTGAAAGGAAGAAAACGTTGCCTTTACAGAATAGAAATCCAAGGACACTGCCTGATTTTTATTCTGTCAACATTTTTTCCTGCTCAGGGGGAGAAAAAAAGCAATGAGAGCTGCTCGTCCCCCGTTATTGACATGTTGGAGTCGAGCTGCCGCTAACTGCAATCATTTATTAATGAGACTGAACTCTCCCTGAACCCTCTTTCTCTCTCTCTCTTTCTATGTGTCTTTCTCTGTCTCTCACTCATTTGCTGTCATTATCTATTTCTCTGTTTCTTCTTCTTCCTCTCTTCTTTCCAATCTGATTCTTTCTCAGTTTGTCTCAATCTATTTCTGTCTCCTCTCTTTATTTTTGTCTGTCACTGTCAATCTCTCTGTCTCTCTGTCTCTCTCTCTTTTTCTCTCTCTTTTTCAGAGTTGCTATATTTCTCCCCACAGGTGACTTTGCAGTAGGTTTGTGAACATTTTCTATGCGTTGAGCTGCAACAGCAAAACAGGAGTTACTGCAGAAGTTTGCAGTTGAACCAGTTGGGATTATAGTCAGTATACAGACAGTGCATTCTGTCTTGCATGTGTACATACAAGCATGTGTTTCTATACAGGCCTCTATGATCACAGTTTAAAAGCTTTATGCAGCGAGAAACAGAACATGTTTAATCCAAACATGAAAATAAACTTGCAAGAAATATATAACATGAATTTGGTTTTTTGACCATCACTTCCATCACCTGTCAGTTATAATAACATTATACCTCTAAGTTAATTGCTTAAGTCTAATATGACATGGAGCAGAATTTAAGTTTTTTTGCACATAAGTAGTGTTTTTCCACCAGATTAGCTTTGGTTGTTGAACGGGCTCCATCTAAGATTCATGAAACCTTGGTGCTATCTGGCAAACCAGCCCCCGTTTGCACCCGTTTTGAGTGGACCCATTGTAATCGGATGTATCAACAGGTGTTGCACAATTCACAACAACCTTAAGCACATGACACGCCCACCTTCCAGGTTCTTTGGAAACCAACCAATTTATTTTTGGTCGAAATGCTCCAAACAAGTTTAAAACTAGGTGTCCAAATCAGAGCGTCCCTGTTGGTGGAAAAAAAATTTTTTTTTATTGTGCAACATTTGATACTTTCACCTCTTCAGACCTGTAACACACTTTAAATGAAACAACCTGAGATTATAAAGAAAACAACAGTCTTTAACTGTGCACATTAAGGTTATAACCTCTCATGTCAGGACATACAGCTTTGTTTTAAGGGGTCACAAGCCAAAAAGGTCAGACAGGCTGTTAACAAGCATCTAAAGCCAACTTTATTTGGAATTAAAACAGAAACCTGAAATGTCTGTCTCAACAGTAAATATGATGAAATTGAACCAGGTTGAACCAGTAATGGTTTTCTCCTCCAAATGAGTTTGACTAACTTTGAACGTTAGACAATCTCTTGCATCACTTTGAGAGATGTTGCTGTGTTCTTGGCTGATAGTCATAATGGCCAAAACTTAAAACAAGACCGAAGTTGTAAACTGGAATTAACCTTTGAATTCTGACATTGGAGGCTTAAAGTAAAGTTGACCACTTTCCTACATACCTCACACACACACGATCAAGCACCACCCTGACCTACAAAGCTAGTTTTTACAGCACTTCCAAATTGCCAGGAAGCCAATCAAAGCCATGAAATAGAACATCACAACTTGTCGCTTTGTCTTCCCCCTCCAGCTGTTTTGGTTCACTCTAAAACGAGCCAAAGGACAGGTTGTTGTTGTTCTTTTTAATCTTCAACTTTCCAATTACTTTCCTCCATGGGTGACACTGTGCTGGTTGGTTTGCACCTTTTCTCTCAAATGTCTTTAGCCATGTGTATTTCAAAGACTATAATAGATACTCCGGCAAGGTGACAACGCACAGCGGACAGGTGTTAGAAAGGTGTGTCATGCAATCTGTGTGTGTGTGTGTGTGTGTGTGAGTGAGAGGGATTATTTCTTTCTTTCTCACCTGATACATCAAATCATTTGAAAAGACATTTCTTCCTATGTTAGTAGACTAATAACCAGAATTGCCAGGTCCCAACAAGTTATATGTGTTCAGTCATTCCTCTCCTTTGGAAAACCCACTGCTACTGTGGTGCAATCATTCAACTGAACAATTATATTTATTGACTTGTACACAAAGAATGATAAATGTAAAAGTCTTTGTTGACCCCATTGTGAAGTCATCATATTTTAAGGGGATAAAGTAGTCCCTGATGGTGTCTAGACACTGGTGGTGGTGTGCTGAGTGAAGAGGATGCTGAGGTCTGGATGCTTCTGGTGAGCTCAGTCATGGGCGCTAGAAGTAGCCAAACTGGAAGTGAATGGGGTGGAAGAGGGTTGTTGAGATTCACATTGAAATGACATTTGACAGCAACAGAGTAACGATTGGTTGATAAAAATAAAAATCTATCTGGTTAACTTAAAGCCCTTAAACTGCCCTAATCAGGTGATACAGGAAAGCAGGAGGATAGAGAGACTCAATGAATGAATGAATGAAAACCATAAATAGTCTTCCTGATTGAACTTACACTAGCTTCATATGCTAATTCAGAGAAATGCCGCACTCACAAACTTCCAAAGAAAAAAGTCCTCAGTTTGTGCTCAGTGGACACGATAGTTCCTGAATGCAACACTCAACAGACCTGCTGAAAAACACAGAAACGTTGGATGTTAGTGAGACAAAACAAAACAAACAAAACAAAACAAAACTGTATTTGTATGTTGTTTGTATGCTATTTCCGAAGTTTTCAAATTGATCTATTCGCGTGAAATTGTAATGAATATTAATTTTACATTGAAACAAAGCGACTCAGCACATCGTGTATGCAGCGCTCTGTATTATACAGAAAGAAACTTGGATTTGGTGAGTGATTATGAAATTGTCATTATTGTAATCTGTGCAGAGTCATTTTGGATTAATTTCCTGTTATCTTAAGAGCAGCACATTTTTATGCTTTTATCAAGTATTGATTTTCCAATGACGGTCACTCGGTGTCAGACAGCGTTGATTATATTATGTTTGTCTTCAAAGAGGTCATGTGGCTGAAACTTTTCACACCGTTAAACTCATATAAACACATTGTACCCGAGCACTGATGCTGTTGTTGCGTGTGTATACCTGTGTGTGTGTGTGTGTGTGTTTGTGTGTGTGCGTGTGTGTGTGTGTGTCAGGTTGTACATTCACTACAGTGCCACTAAAGCAACGTGCAACTGAACAGAAGTAAGACAGAGGAGGAAGAATTCGTGTGTACATTCATGCATTCATGAGTGTGTGTGGACAGGTGGGGATTGGGTGGCTTGGGGTCGTGCGATTCACACACACACACACACACAGACATACCTTCACACACACTCTCTCTCTCTCCGCCCCCAACCACCCGACCCTGTTGTTCCCGTGGCACCTCGCCGCGCTGCTCGGCTGCTGTATTGAGTCCCTGGGTGGCCCGTACTGTTCTCCTGTTCTAATGCACCTTTTGTCTTTGTTCTCCTATTCTGGGAATGAAAGCGGGGAGCTATACACTGGGGAGAGTGATGGATTGGAGGCAGAGAAAGCAAGAGAGCGACAGAGAGAGAGAGAGAGAGAGATACGGAGAGGGAGAGAGAGGGAGAAAGCCGAGGGGCCTCTTTTGTTGTGAGCGCGGTGAAAGCCCAGCAGGGGGAGCCGCCTTGACAATTTGTCAGAGGCGCCACGCTTATTTTCCAGGGCCGCCCTGGCTCCTCACCGCTGTGGCAACGGCAGTCACCTCCACCAGAATAAGTGAGCCCAGAAACAAAAGCTTTACACTGACACTGAGCCGGCTGACACTCCTGATTTACCCAGCCTGCCCCTGGCTTTTACCGCCCCCTGCTCCTCAGCACCAACAACTGGTTTCCACAGCTTCTTTCTCTCCTTTAAACTCCAGTTCCCCCATTATATTTCCTATAAATTTAAGGTTAGAGAAATGATCTTATTCTTTCAATATTCACATTTTTTGAATAATAGCCTGAAGGACTGGTTTAAAAGCAGTTATTTTGCTGTAGAGGTCAGACGTTAAGTTGACTCTAACAGCAGTAGCGAGAACTAAGGAGTGTCTCTTGATATAATTGAACGTAGGTGTTTCCTTGAGCTGAGACGGTTGAGTTTCCCTTACTGTTAAATACATTGTGCCACCCTTCGCTGATTAGCTGCTGAAGGAATGTATTTAGCATTAACACAAAGCTCCTGTGATGCTCTAATTGCTCTTTCAGATCTCTGATAAGGATGAAATTATGGGTGAAACATTAGTGAGTAGTGAGTGTTGTACAGTGCATCAGCATTTAAACTGCAGGTGTCAAGAAACATATTCTGCACATTTTAACTGAAATAATCTACAAAACTTTACATTGAATTCAACAAAAAAAACTGTCTATGTTTCATTCATCTCAACATTTTAAGAATAATCCAGCAGGCAGAATTGTGTGTACCTTTACGTCTACTTACAACGCTGTAATGGGGAGAATGTACCATATTATCATATTCATTGATTACCTGATGTGCTTTTATCAATCTGAAGGACGGAGTCTGGCTCTGTGGTTTTACAGCACTGAAAGCTTCAGATCGACAGGGACATATTCAGTATATCTATTCAGCACTCCCTCCAAAAAATGCATTTAAAAGCAGTTAAAACTTTTGAGTAAGTAAGAGAAATGTACATTTATAACATGTGAAAGTGGTGAATTAATCTGTACCTCCTACTTAAAGTTTATTTTAACCTTCCTTTATTCAAGTTCATCCAAATTCCAAAATAAATCTATAATATGCTGACATTGGTATCCAGCCACGCAGATAGTTTTGATTTAATGTATTAAACTGAAAAATTGCATTTGCTAAACTATTTATTTGGAACAAAAAAGTCCCACTAAAGTGAAGCCTGTAGATTATTCAAAGCAACCAGTAAGGATGTTCATTTTTCAGATGTACAGGTGGATAGCTCAAAAACTGAACAAATGAAACCAACTTCAGGTGGACAAATGTGTAGTTCTGTGATCAGGTAAACTGGTTTTTAAGCTTTACAAAGTTGTATTGACTGTAACTGAACTGGAAGTACTGTATAAAGTCACAGCAATATATATGTGTCCCTCCCATGCATTTATCCTGCGTCTCTGTACAACATCCCCTTCATCCATTCGCCAGGCAGCAACACTGCAGGCCCCTCAACCTTACACCTTACACAATAGCACCAGATTAGCATATTACAACAACAAAAATGTGTCTGAACAAAGTATTTAGTGACCTGTGCAACCTCAGCCACTGTAAAGACAACAAAACTTCCCTTTTCTAACAATTTCCTCTCGGGGGCTGGAGCCAGGGAGCAGCAGCGGTTCAGTGAGCCTGCAGCAAAACTTCCACACTGGCAACATATGAATCATAAAAGTGAGCCTACACTCTGTGCCAGGACACAAAACAAACCTGGAGAGTGACTCACACCCTTACGTTTCATTTGGAACAATTCGATACTGATTAGATAATACTGACGGTGAGCGCTTTCAGCAAAATGGCCTTGGAAATGTTTTTAGCTGCCGCGGTGGCCTGGTAGTGGTTGAGGGCGAAGAAGAGGGCGGGAGGGAAGCGTTGATGTGGGTGGCTTCGCAGAGCCTTTGACTGTAGCTGGCTGCCGAATAATGATGGCTGTTGCGTAACCGTCACTGAGTGTAGACTGGATGTTTTTTTTTAAATCAGGAGGGTCGAGGTGATGTAATGTCTGTCTGAGCCGAAGGGTCATATCAAAGAGCCGCCACTAGGAGGAGAGAGTGGACCTGAACTGGCTGCATGTGAGGATGGTGAGGATGATGGGCCGGATGTGGACTGATAAGGCCAGAGGTGTGAACACTGCAACAAATCTACAGCCGTACCAGTGTTTTAATCTCAGTTTACAGTCGGAAATGTTCTTGAAACAAGTGGAAAAATCTGCCAGAACCATTTAAATGTTCTGTGTATTGTTATACAATCTTTTAGCCCCAATTTTAAGTCCCAAAGGGCAAATTTTATTTTAGTATAAATAAATGTTTAATGGTTTTATCCAAATGAGTTTCAGTATCTTGGAACACTAGAAACACAGCAGAAGATTTCACTTGATCCTAGAAAATACATTAAACAAGTAGATTTGAGTTTTAGGATTCAGTTATTAACGAAAACGACTTGAGAAAATTTCTCAGCACATTCTCTCAAGTACAATATACTGTAGTTTTGAGGATTTATAATGCTTATTATAGAGGTCTTGAGCCTTTTAAACTTTCACTCTGGGATACTTTTTCCTCCACAGAAATATTATATTTCTATTCCAGTTCACTCACAGTATCTCATGGCTTACTTCCTACATTCAGCTTTTACAGTCGGCATGGGATAAGCCTATAAAATGTTTGACTGTTTCAGGGGAAATCTCGTATCCTAAAACTTTTCAGGAACTCTGCTCAACTCGACTATGTCCTTTGGATTAGGGATTCTTCTCAGTTTTTAAAATAACATGTAATCCTTTAACTAATCTGGGATAATACAACCTCAAATTTAGCCCATTGTCATTTTTGATGTATTGTATGTATCACATGCTAAATGAAGTTAATAGAGCAATATAAACATATTTTATTATCAATAGTTTGTGTAGTGTTTTTTTTTTTTAGTGTTTTTTCTTTTTGATATCACTATGGTTTCCTAAGTAAAGGATTTCATTACCTCTACTGCCACTGACAAATGTATAATTATATATACTGTGATTTTAGGATAATTGTTCCACTTTCTTTTGAAGAATTGTCTTGCAAAACCCACTTACAAAGTAAAAAAAATGTAATGTTCATCCTTCAATATCCATAAAAAAGAAGCATTCAGTGTGTAAATGTGTTGTCAGTCTTTCTAGAAAAGACGTTTTATCTTTTTAAACGTGACAGGATTTGTTTCTGTTGTCAATCATACCGTCAGAGTAGCTGTCACTGTTTTTGTTAGATGGTGGAATGTATCGTTTCAGCTATCACCATCATCATCTGCAGTACTTTCTTATTTTTTTCCGTGCAATCAGTCATCATAATGCTGCTGTTAGATTAAAACCTCTAAATGTCAAAGACATCACATTTTTTTGCAGTTTAATGAAAATACATTCTTAACCACTTTAATGGGTTTTATCAGCCAGTCATGTTGGAAAAATCTCTTAAAATTGTCAAGGTTTGCACAAAACAGGGAAGCATTTATTACTTTTTGATCACCTTAAAAAATAAAAGGTAAATTTTACTTTTATTTGTGCTTCAGTTGATCAGACTTCTGGGCTTGAAGGCCTTAAGTCTCGCTGAATCTATCAAATACTTCTAGTAAATTCTAGAATCTAGTACATTTCTAACATATGACATATATATACGTTGTCATATTTTTCTAAATGATAAATATGATAAGTAGAAGATGTAGAAATCACATCATGTGAGCTCCTGTGGCCCGGTGAGTGACGAGGATATTTACGAGGTTCGGAGTCGATGTGGGGTCTTTGTGCTGGAGCTGCCCTGGGTGGCAGAGGCCGACGGATGGATATGTGATCAACTCAACGTGAGTGATTTTTCCCTCTTCAGCACACACAGAGACTTCGCCCGCACCGGCTGATGAATCACTCCATAGATGTGACAAATATATCGGCCTCATTCCTCGCAGGAGAAATAATGGTCAGAAAAATGAGCTGGAGCATTTCGTGGACTCCCTTAGACAGACCGACCGGGACAGGGTGTGATATTTGTCTCTTTGGCTGCTCAGTTTGTATTTTGAACTTCAAAAAAGGTCTTGTGTGGAATACAGTAGCTAGAGCAGGACAGTACGTTGTGGAATTCATAACAAAAGAGAAAGGAAGGAAAGTTGATTTTTTTTCAATTCCAGCACATAGCTCCACCAAGTTCTCCCTTGGGGATCATTAATTTGACCCAGTCTAATTAGTTTGTTATTGCACCTTAAATGTTAGAATAGTATAACATTACTACTGCGCTTGCTGCTGTTCGTGTTTTTCTTTGATACACTGACCTCAGGGCAGAAGAAACCCAATTAAAAAGCCACAATAATAGTTGCATGGCTGCATGGAATGTCAATTGAAGGCTGTTAATCCACAAGTGTGGGCGAGGACCCATGAGAAGCCTGGCTGGTTGGATTGATGGTTAGAGAAATGCTCATTGAAAAAATGTATGAATTGATAATTTGAACGTCATTAGTGTGTACTGACAAAGTCTGAAGTCAATCCGATCAATTCTCTAGGAGGAGTTTGATACATTAGAGGGCCTGGAAATAGCAGAAATGGCGCCAATGTTTGACATTAAATAAAAATGGCCGACTTCCTGTTCGATTTAGGTTATGACTCCGGAAGGCTTTTGTGTACATTGTGACATGATATATGTGCCTAACGATTTTCCAACTTGCCAGTGAAATGGGACACCGGGGCTGTTTTTTTAAGTGTTTAAGCCACGGACAGGCCATTTGACGAAACGTGAAGATTTTTCAGCGAGACATTCTTAAGAGAGTTTCCTTAAAACAGAACACCTGAAAAAAGAAGAAATGATGCCATTTAAGATTAAATTTGACTGTGCTATGGGACATTTTCTGAGAAAATATATTTTGTACAAAAAGGTAGAATTGCTTTTATGTTCTGTATTTCTCTTTCTTAAATTTTTTTGCTGCTTATTTTACCTTTTTTTTTTTTTTTTTATGTTGTTACTGAAACTGAAGAGGTGGACCGCACAGCTTTCAAAGACAAGCTCAAAACCTACAGTGAAAGAGCAACAATTTAAATCCATCAACCTGAAATGAAAACCACTTTCGTGAATCCCTGAAAACATCTTGAATGTTTTTCTTCCTGTCGACAGCTTTAGGATAGGACCTGCTCCATTAACGATGTTGCCATATTTTATAATAGTGTTACAGTAGCAGTAGCACTTCCTATAGCAGCGCACAATACTTCCTGGAGGGGAACCTGGTAATATATCTTCCTACTGGGCCTTTAGTCTGAATTACAGCAGGAAAAACAAAAGGTTAATCGCATTGGGAGACTCCGCTCAGCCTCCGACCACCCAGCTTCTCTCCGTCGCTCCCTCAGTGTTTCAGTTCAAGCTGCTTTATTGGCATGAATGTTGGATGAACGGGGTGGGGTGGGGGGGGGCACCTTTCCAAAGCACCAATACAGATGTCCTTCTGTCCCATTTCTGTCTGTGTTGTCTCTCTTCTTGCCTTTCTCGCTGCTCCAGTTCCCGTCACCCTCAATTTACATCGATCACGACAATATGCGTCGCAATCAGCATACGTCGAATCAAAATGTAAATGTATCACAAACGAGGCTGCTGGAAATGCATTTGCTCGTCTGAGAATCACGTATCAGAGCGTCCTCTAGTTAGATGGCCAGAATCCTCTCATCCCCGACCCCCTTCTCTTCATTTCCCAGCGTGCTTAAATGCCGCCGGGTGCATTACATTGAGATTCAAGAGGTTATCTCGCAGTGGTGATGGGGATTGCAGCAGCCTAAAGGATCGCCACAGGTTAAAGTGTTTTTTTTTTTTTTCGAGCGTCACGTATGGCTGAGCTTTAATGAGCACAACTCCTTTTCTCCCTCCGTCTGAACAACAACACCTCGCCACCATGGAAAATAGATTCTAAGGATGTCTTTTGTCAATCTTCTCACTGTGTGTGTGTGTGTGTGTGTGTGTGTGTGTGTTTTACAGGGTGGTGGGCCCCGCTGTGACCTTCAAAGTGAGCCCGAACACTCACAACGTCAGCACCACAGATGTGGCCAACGTGGCTGGTAGGTTCTCCTTGGCTGAGTAATGTTGTCTTTATACTGACAGAGAAAAAGACAGGCCATTATCATTGGCTTTCCGCTGCACCTGAGGCCCCACAGGAACATTTTTCAAAACTCATGACTCCTCAGCAAGATGTCTGTTTGTGGGTTTTTTTCCCTCCCGCTGTGTATTCTGCCGTACCCACACTGGCACTTCATGGCGAGTTTTTCTATTCCTTTGTGTTCAGTTTGGTTTAGTTTGGGTTTACGTATCTGGTATTGGCCCATTCTGAAAGGAAGCCAGCAAGGTTTTTCTGTTGTGTCGCAAATCTCCAAGCAGCCACGTTTGGCTCCATCGTGGAAATCCATTGGACAGTTGAGTGTGTGCCTAAAAGACCGAAATAAAGAGAGGAAATGTGTCATGTTTGGGGATATGAGTTTGTTCATTAATGGCGTTGGCAAATATGAAAAGTCTAAAAGATTGAGTTTTTTCAAAATGGAGACACAATGTGGCCAATCAGTAGGGATGTGCGTCTACATCACTGAGACCAAAATTAAAGATAGATATGAAGCAACTATCAATGTGATAAGATTCACTCCTATTGCGAGTCAGTGCGATTGGACACGACTTGATACAACGTGATACGATGCAATTGAAAAGAATATGATGCCAAGCGATTCAATATGTTTAAGATTTTTATTTCTTTGGTTCTTCTTAACTTAACTTCTTAACAGTTTAGAGAGGAGGAATCAGTCTAAATATAAAATGATTGGTCACATTCAAAAAAAGGCATAGGACCATAAGACCGATTAATTGGTCGGCCGATCAATCGTGCCGATTATTCGGCATTTTGAGATAATTAGCATCAGTCGCTGTCTGTGGTCTTGAGGCCAATAAATTAAAAAAATGTCTTCAGACACATGTGCTGGCAGCTTTGTCAGTGTGGCTGCTGTGGAGCGATGTTAGTGCTCTTGTGAGTTTAGAGAAGGTGGAGAAAAGGTTTCGAGCCCTGTACAATAACTCATACATCCTGCTGTAAATGTGCCTCAATTCCCTATAGAATAGAATAATAATGATGGAAGAATTGTACATTACTTTTTTGGTTTTGATATCAGCTTTATATATCGACCTGTTCTCTAAATATCAGAATTGGCATCGGTCGTTGAAAAAAACATATTGACCACCAGCCTCTCAGGATTTACATCACATTAAAGATGTTGAGATACCACAGGGTCTTTATTTCCAACACAACACTACTTGCTCTGCTAACACTACCTACCTTCTGCTAAATATGTTAGCTAACGCCCCAGGTAGCCAAAATGGCTTGCCAAACAGGGGCCAAAGTCCTGGTTTCCAGAACTTGTAATGAATGACCTACACTGTGTTCTCTTCTCAAATTGATCCAGGTCCACAACCCCTGGTAGACCTAGTTAACTAGCAGAATCTGATTTTCAGTTATATACCACAGTTGACTGTGCTCACACATATCCCAGATTGATTGTAAGTAACTCTGAGTAACAATACATAAATCACTGCCTCTGATTTTTTGAGATTTCACTGATTGGGGAAGGTTGATCAAACAAGTGATAGGAACTCACATTTTGAATTTATTGCCCAGATTGGGGTGGAAAACATTATCTTGTGCTTTTTGTTTGACTTGATTAACTTTGGTCTAAACCAGCTAGTCTCATTTGAAAGAAGATCTCAGATTAACTTAAATCAACTGTGTGCAACTGTAATCAGGGTAACATGAAAACGCTAAAACTACATTTTACCCTATGAAAGTGGCGCTCCAGTATCAAAAGAGAAAGAGGAGCAACAAAGATGGAGCAGAAACAGGAAAATCACACAAGAGAATTATCCCAACTGCAACAAACATTACCTTTGTGAAGCATTCAGTAAGGTAATGTTGTTTGTTAATTGAGACAGTAATTTTGTGTTGCATTATTTTGTTGTATTTTTACATTCGGGATCAGGTTTTTTTCCGGTAGGAGCGTGTTACATAGTAGTTAGTCTGCAAAAACAAGAAGGATGATGATAAATGCAAAGCGTGACACCAGCAATGTGAAGGACAAGCTGCTCATCTTCCACTCTTGGTGTTCATATGGAGAAGCTAAATTCAGCAGAACGGTACATTTATGTTCTTTGTGATCAAAACCAGGACTCAAAACCGGGACGCGCATGTAAACCTTCTCATCATCAGGTGTTCTGTCCACCACCTTTCTCCCACTGGGGAAGGCAGTTTCTTCAGCGACTGCGTTTCAAGATCCTCAAATCAAAATGACTCAGTTGAGCCTGTTCTGTCACATGAAGAGGGTCCCTGTAATAATCTCTGAGTGCAACCAGCAGTAAAGACATTGTGAAGGTGTGTGGGAGTGTGTGTGTGTGTGTGTGTGTGGTGTGTGTGTGTGTGTGTTTGTGTGTGTGTGTGTGTGTGCACTGGGCTACAGTGTGACTCACGGTAATGAGGCGAGGGTGTTGATGAAGTGGGGAATAAAGAGAGGAGGAATGTTTGCCATTAGCCAAGCTGTCAGTCCAGAGGGAGAGAGAGAAAGAGGAGAAGGTTCCTGATATTCCCTGGGTGCCGCCAATTCCCAGAGTCCAACACCACACACCACCCTTCCACAAATACTTACATGAGTAGCTCCACTTCTATTTTTTCCCCCCAACATCTCAATCCCTGCCTTGATAATTTGCAAAACCCAACCTCCCCTGCACCCACCACACACACACACTTTGTGCTGATTATGCAACGGCTTCTCTCCTGTTTTTAAGTGCTATTGTTGGCGTTCTCATTTCCCGCCCGCCGCTCCCGCTGGCTCTGCGGGGTCACGGATGAGCCTCGATTGTTATTAATGCAAACATTTGACAGAACGTGCTCGAAATGAAATATGGCGTCCTCTCCGCTAAAGTGCAATAGTGTGGGCGGGCCATCTTTAAAGTGTCGTTTGTCATATTCAACTAGAATATCAATCCATCCCAAAGCGTACATTATCCCCCCTGGCCAGGGTTTATAGTGCTTTTCTGAAACATTAAGCTTTACACGGCCATTGTAATGGCGTCGTTTTATCATCATTTATAGCCGCTCAGCAGCGGATGGTGGAGATTGAACGTCTATCTCTTCCGTCACAAACTTGTGTGTTTTGGTGAAATGCTTTTGGCAGCTGTGTTAAAAATAATTCAGTTTTATTTGATTTAATCTCTGCGAACACATCAGTAAGACATCAGCGTTTAAACATTGAAGTATGGACAGCGGTGGAAGGAGAATTCCTGCAGTTTGTGGTGCTGTTGAACTGAACTGAGAGGGGTTTCTAGTAACCGGGAAATTAGTCATGAGACAACTGAAATAGACAACTGAGATTTATTTTTTATTTTATTTATTTAATAAAAGTTGAAGATATGAAATACAAATCTGAGAATATTGACATTATATATTACATACCGTAATGGAAAATGTAATAAAACTAAACTAAAACCTGTCGATGCTGCTGCTGACTCCATCTTTTGTTTCAGATATGTTTTGTTAGGAAGCTCCATTGAATATGAATCTGGTGGAATCAGTCTAATGAAATAATTACCTTGTCGATTGCATTTGTTCCCAAACTTGAAACCAAACTCAACAGACTTGTAAGATAGACAGTGCTTAATGAATACTCACTGCCAAATAAAACATATAATAATAATAATAATAATAATAATAAGTATGCTTATTTATTAATGTATTAATTATGTATATGTGTGTACAGAAAGATGTTTATATTTATATTGTGTATTATTATTTTTTGTCCATACAAGTCAGTATTGCAAATAGAATGATTAATTATGGCAATTAGAGAGTTGTATCATTATATTATTGAATTGTTTCTCTTGATGCATTAGCATTTGCAGTATTATACACTATAAATTATTATAGGGTTTTATCTCTATTGAAGCATTTTACAAGCTGATAATATATTTTATATGAAAAATCTATAGCTGTCAAATAAATGCAGCGTAAGTAAAGAGTAAAGAGTAAAAAGTATTTTCTTTCTTATAGAGTACTATGAGCTGAAAATACTCAAGTATAGGACACTATTAGAGTAAATATATCTACATAAATGTACTTCCTTTATGTAACTCTGTAGGCTAATTTGCTTATTTGATGCAGAAAACGAAGTCAGTTCTGAATCTCACAGGAGACCTCATCATCTTTCTTACACCGGATCAATTCTGACCCCGGCCTGCGGGTGCCAAAAGGTCCGATTAACGCAGCCATGCCCGCCAGACCCGGTGTTGCATTTTAAGAAGCCACGTTACCACTTCTGTCACGCGCGCCCGTCCATTGTGAGCAGCTCCGAGGCCACCGGGGGCCATTGTCAAACGTGGGGGTGGATGTCAAGATGGTGGGCAGCGAGGTGGTGACCCTCATTGTCCAGCCGAGGGTGGGCGGGGGACCCAGAGGCTACTTCCAGCGGTGCGTCACGGCCGTGAGAACGGGACCCTGTCAATAGGCCGGGGGTCAGGGTCAGGACAGCGGGCAGCTCAATTAGCACTTAAAGCAGGAGGCGAGCAGCTGAGATAGCCTCATCCCTGCGCCGGCTGTTCTTCTGACTTCTACTTTTTTATCCCACCAGCACTTGTTTTTGCATACATGCTAATCATGGCTCTCAGTGTGAGGATAGTTACTCACACATACCCAAAAGCTGTCCACTCCAGGGATTACGGACGGTTAGGACAGTTGGTCAGTTTCAGTCTGTGTGTCCTACCATCGCAGTCTTTTCTCCAGTTAAACCAACCCGGCTTTGTTAGAGGCTGACAATAGCTGGTTGCTCAGTGAGTCAATGTTGCATCTGAAATTTGATTTGTGTGTTGACGTGTAAATAATTTTCTGGCTGAGAGGTCACTATCAGTTTAATAAGCTAAAGAGACATTGTCCCCCCTGAAGAGGGGACACCAGTGAATGCCTAATTAAATGCTAATTAATGGAGAAATCCTTGGAAAAGTGGCAGGAAGTTCATTTCGTTCCCATCTAGTTCACATATCAATCAAAAAAGAACTTCTTAAAGTTTTGTTAGTAACAGATTTTAATTTAAATGTAAAAATATACATAAATGCAGCATAAATTGTGTTATACCACCCTGACTTCTATACTTCTTTATGCGCTATTTTCTCATTTTCATTTGCAAATGATGATGCTCCAATGTCCTGGTTCTCCGTTACCTTGTCCGGTATTTTCTTGGCCCTGTTTTCACTTCTATTTCCGTGTTTTTCAGCTGTGTTTCAACAACAAATCCATTCTCTTGAATATAGAAACGTTTAATATTGAAACTGACTTCCTGCTCACAGTGAACAAACATCATTGCCTTTATTCTTCTTGCTCCTGTGAGGTTTTATGGCGGTTGACATCTCACAGCAGTTAACGGTTGCATTGAAAATACAAATACTGAATATCAAATGTGAACTAACCTTTACATTTCTATAGAACTTATTTCTTATTATTTAGGAATTATGCATGAGTGATATATTTTAAATGAACATTTTTTGCAGTAACATACCACATTCCCCCATTTGAGTAACACTGCTTTATGCTATCTTAATAAAGGTGTGATGGCTGAAAATGTTTGGGGAATAAAGGTTATATTTAAGAAGAGATGTGTGACCGGTTTATTTTAATGAACTAGAAGCCAAAGTGTCCTAACAGTAGGTGCAAGATATTAATTATAACATCCCTGTTATAGTTAGGAATGTTTTAATGATAAATAATGGAGTCAGAGGTGAAGGATTTCCTATGGCACCACAGTTTCTTAGAATCTATGAAGAACATGGAAACTTGTACACTTTGTCTACTCTAATCCGATGCTGTAAACCAAAGCCAGTCTTTAACCTGTTGAAACAACTTCTGTAGCCAGACAGGTCTTTCGCTGCTTGTGTCTTTTAGATTTTA
This sequence comes from Morone saxatilis, assembly GCF_004916995.1. NCBI lineage: Eukaryota > Metazoa > Chordata > Actinopteri > Moronidae > Morone > Morone saxatilis. Next base: position 1,823,498 of record NW_023339796.1, on the reverse strand, counting down.
GGTTTTTAATGCTCTCCTTCAAGCCTCATATGGTGTTAGCTCTTTACTATATTGGTGACCTATTTACCACATATGAGCCTAAATACAGTCTGAGATCCTCCAGTGGCTCCTTGTTAGTGATTCCCAGGTTTGTGATTAAGCACTGGAGGAGATAGTCTAAGTCTAGTATTGTTACTGATGTTTCCTCTGTGTATTCATCCATTCATTTTTATTTCTTTCTGGTCTATGCATTTTTAAATTTGATGTTTGATTTGATTGATATCATTAGTAATAGTGGTTGTGGTAAACAAACCTTCGTCTCCAGTCATCTGGACTTTCTTTGGGATAATTCAATCAGAAGTTATTCAGGGGTTGCATTTGTAGAGGAGGAAGCGGAGACAGACTTATTTCTCACAACTGATATCTTTCTGTCACCGAGCTTCAATCCAGATCCTGATGACCGGGTGGAGGAAGGGCTTAAGATACTTTTACAAAGGCATCAGTTGCGTCTGGGCCTTTTCTTTCCTTCCCTGGACTTCTTCTCGTCTCCTCGTTTTCTTCCGTCTGAGTGGATTAGCATAGATCTCGTACGCTGACAGGACTGACCTTCGCTGCAGCTAAACACTTGTCAAAATGCCAAATGTAATTACTGAGCTCTTTAGGTCAAAGTAATGTGTTTCATCTACCTCACTTCGCCCTGTTATTGATGTGCAGGCCCTCGGACCTCAGACTGCAGTCGAGTCCCCCTTCTTCCCTCTCGCTGCACCAGCTTGCTGCACGAGCTTGTGTGTCATAACAAAGCAAGCAAATGTATGCGTGATTATGTCGAAGTAATGTGGTCAAATTGTTATCTGTTTAGTTTAGTTAGTTTGCACGTTGCTACACCGCTAGATGTCTTTGCGTGACTTTGTCAGCCTATATGCTCTCAGATCCTGTGATTATGGACAATTTAAAGTTATCTCGCGGAGCTGCAGAGTGCTTCCCTAACACTGCCTTTCAAAGGCCGTCATCATCATCATCGCCATTACCGTTCCTCTCTAAATTGCATGCCTGGAAATTGTCAGCTCTGTTATGCTGTCTTGACATCAGCTGTCTCTCAAGGGAGCCCTTTTACTTGTCTTGAATTTACATTAAAAAACACAATTGCAATCTTTTCTGAATCTTAACTTCTCATTTAGGCGTTGAGTAAATGAGAAACGTTTGAATTGCAGTTCCTCACGTTATAATTTCTTATTGCTCAGATGTTTCTCTCAGCGTTATGCGGCAATTGCAGAGAGAAATGTTTTACGGTAATATTTGACAACCTATCCATGCAGACTGTCATTAGTAACACTGCTGACTGATTTTGTGTCATCGCCGTCACTGCGTGGAACTCCTTTAATTGTTCCCATTGATTGGCGGAGTGATTGCATTGGAAACAGCTCTGGCATTGGGATCCATCCAGCAGTCTCTCTGTGCCCTTCAGGAGCAGGCAAATCTATTTGAGTTAACTTCATTTCAGTTCTCCTGCTAATCAGTTTTCATCGCACGCCGAAGGCTAATCGATTCTAGAAGTTTCTCTCACCTGTTGCTAAAGAAAAGAATCAAAATAGGGAGCGAGGGAGATGAGGGGTGTGCTGGTGTTTAGTGATGCAATTTTCCTGTGACACCACGCCGGCGTTTTTATCTCTTCGCCTGTCGTCAAAGCAGAGCTGGAGGCGTTTTGTGAATTGCAAGATGCCTCATCCGAGCTTTAAAAAGCCTGCACGCCCCCCCGCCGATCCAGAGTCACCTGTGGTTATTTTGGTCTGACTTCAGAGAGAGCGGGGAGCTGCGCACTGTCCTCTGGAGCTTTGCAAGCATCTGTGAGTCCTGCCGTCGAGCGAAGGGGAGGGATGGGAGGGAGGGAGTGAGGACACAGGTGTTGTGCCGAGCTCGAGTTTGCACAGCGGTGCAACGTGATCCCCGAGCCAACCGCGCAGCCGCCCTGCCAGCCACTCAGCCAAGCAGCCAAGCAGCCGGCCTGATTTCCCTGGCGCTGGCACCGGCCTGCTGGCACTGCCAACCCCTCTCTCCCACTCCTGCAGCTGGCAGGATCTCTGCGAGTTGGCCTGAGCTCCTGACGTTTGCTGCGGGGTTGGCAGACCTCTCCCAGATGGCCACCTTGTAGCGAAGCTGGCTTAGCGCTTGCATCACTTTTGCATCATTCTCCCAGCTACAGGGCTGTAGTGGAGAAGGCTTCCGTTGGTTGTGCTGCGACATTTCTGCTGTGAGAATACTGTATGTGAGAGGTGGGAGTGTTAAACTGCTGCAGCTCTCGCACTTCCCAACCATGATTTGTCATTCGTGCTGTTTGGGTAGCTGCTTTTCAGAAAACTAGTGACAGTTCTTGGAATACAAATGTAGACGTAGATAAAGGATCTCACCGCCCTGTATCCACACACATGAAACATACACATTAATTAGAACACTGCTTTTTAATTCATATGTGAATAGGCCCATAATAGTCCTATCTTTTTACATTCAAAATGACGGGACAGTATCAAGGTGCCTCTTGGCTTCATATTTTATTTATAATCTAATTTAAATCCTACTGCATTACCTATAATTTATATCCCACTAACTTTGTAATCCCAGCTGAACGGAAGAACAGACCTTGACCTCCCCAAAACTTGTTAGCACTAAGATTGAATAATTTAATATACATTTTTTAAACTGCAATGGATGGGAGTAAAATCATCTCATAAAATGTTCTTAATATCCTCAGATTTAATGACCATGTCTGTCTGATGACTGCTTCTAATTATCACATTTTCATCTCCCTGTTTTTTTAAGCTTCCTTGCTGGCACAAAATATGACATATGGTACCTGTAATATCATCAAAGTACAGTTATTAAAATATTAAAAGACAGTTTCATGGCATCAGAGAGCATGAAGGTACTGAGGAGGTTTTCTCTCGGTGTCGACAGAGAGGCCAACTTCTGTTCCAAGCTCTCATCTCCTTTCAACATTTAAACCTTGTTAACCTTTTAAAAGGAATTTCTTACCATATTTTGCAGATTGGTGGTGATGTAAAAATAAATACAATCGTAAGTTCCTCTTTTTAAATACTGCTTCACTACCAATATCTCTACACCAAATACTGTGACTTTAGAGCTAAATATCCATAACTGTTGTATTTCTGCAGACTGTGATTTGTAAGCAGTGCTGTCCCAGACCTTCTACTGCCAAGCTCATTAAATGTGCAGAGATTTGTCCTGGGAACACTGGTGCAAAAACAGCTTAGAGTTTCACAAAATGCATCAGTCTGCATAAATAAAGTGTAAAAATGACTGTAAACTTGAAATACTGTATCGTTGTACAGCTGGAATGCTACATAATTATCGCCGAAGAGTCGTTTATGTGAACACGGCGGCCATGTGGCGAAGCATTGATTCATTTGATGTGCACCAGTTGATGCAGTACACACTGGACACGTCAAAAAGGTGGAAGAAGTAAGTAGTCGGAATTTCCAGGTGAAAGCTCAGTAGAGTGAATGTGATAAAGTTGCAGCTTTTCTCGAGAGTTGACACTTTGACCCCCAATTGGCAGGATAAATCTGGGTGTGTAAAGTGAGAGGCAGCTTGCTCCTCCCTCATTACCACCTCTGAGGTGCCCTTAAGCGAGGCCTCAAACCCCAACCAGGAGACTGCTTCCAGGTTTGAATGTGATCAGGGCTTCCTCTCAGTGAATAAATAAAGGTTAAAACAAGAGAAAAGAAATAGGATGTGTGTCAGGTGTGTGTATCTGCAATAAACACTTCATCAGTAGCAATAAGATATGCTAGCATGCTATGAGTGAATCACCAAAACCACTTCTACCCCAACATGTCCTCAGTCACGACCTCCATCTGTGACATCTCAAGAAACAAACCACAGGCTGTCCACGATGGAGAGATACTCCTCTGAACAATATATAGTGCAACCTGTACGTGCCTTGATAAACACAGTTGGTAATTTAAACCATTTTTCACCAGGACTTTACTAAAACAGAAAAGATTCAGGTATGTTTTTCAGTGATATTGCCCAGTCCTATGTCATCATTTCAGAGGTTAATCCAAAGACATGTAGATTTTGCTTTAACAACAAGAATCCACATATAAAGGTGATAAGACCAGAAATGTATCATAGGATGAATGCACCTAAACTAATTAATTAATTACTAGTTAATTTCCACAGCTGATTTGCAATATTCATATGCGAGTCCTTGCACATTAGGTGGTGGTGTACAATTTGTGATGTATACTCATTGTTTATTGTTTATTAGTTACTATGGCAGCAGCTGCTCTTTCTGGTGTCTGTTATTGTGGGTTGTGCAGTGGCTTCTGTTGGCTAATGTTTGTTTGTGTCAAAATCGACACAAAAAGGAAAGCTCTGTAGATGTTGCTTCACATTTACAGGGTTCAAAGCTAATGTGAAAACTTCCTCTGTTTGGACTGTCCGGCTCTACATTCCTTCAAAGATCAGCAATAAGTCAATTTGAGTTATCCTTTATCGATCCCTATAGGGAAATTCCTCAGTGCTACGCCCATGGACCAACTCCAGAGCTGAGCTATTTGAACCTTGGTCGAGGGCACTGACTGGATGATCAACCTAGCATACATGTTTTTGATGGTGGGGGAAACCTACGCAGACACGGGGAGAACATGCAAGACTCCACACAGAAATCGAACCCAGGACCTTCTTGCTGTGAGGCGACAGCGCTAACCACAGAGCTACCGTGCTACATTTGTTTGTCAGCATTCACCAACTCTTGCAAGCGATTTCGCTAATCACGCCTGATTAAATGAATTGAGTCGAGGCTGCAGTTTGCCCACCTGAGTATTTACCATGACATCACTAATACTAAACAATACACCCTCCGTCTCTGTGGCGGTAAACACCTCCCTCTCGGCAGGAGGCTGGTTATTTTCCTCGCCGTTTGACTGCAGCTCCGACTTTCAGGACGGCCGTGTCCTCTGCTGCAGTTATTACAGACTCCTCACCGAAGCCACCTGTTGCTCTCTCTCTCAGCGGCCCGAGGAGGCCGCCTGGACCCGGCGACTCATTTTTAGCCGTCTTCAAGATGCCTGATGAGATGTAGAGCCAGACAGCTGGATTGATTGGCCCCTCTTGAGCGCACAGGCCTTGATTACAACTGCACTCAAGTACCCCCCCTCCTCCCCCTCCCCTTGATTTCTCTCTCCCAGTCTGGTTCTCATACTCTGTCTCTTTCCTCTCAGCCTCCCTCTCTCTCCCTTTTCTCATGATTTCTTTTTTTTTCCCTACAAAGAGAGAGGGTGGATAAGGAGAGACTGCCGAGGAGAGAATAGAAAAGAGCAGAATGACTAACGAAGATTTGGCTTTGCGTGGTTCTCTGTCTGCACTGGAAAGTAGAACAGGGCGAGGATGGAGCCGTCTATTAAGGACTGGTTTGAGATGAATTTGGAATCACGCTTTGATGTGAGAGAATTAGATCAATATTTTAAGAACTGAGCTGGGATAGAGCTGATAGTTTACAGAATCTGTCACAGGCTGATATTTAGTTTGAATTTGGGCATGCACATCCTGTCTGTCCTGTAAATGAGAAATCTCTCCCTCCTATAAACAGCCTTTGCAGTATTGTCAGTACAGAAAGAGTGTTAAAGAGATTATTCAGGCTCTGCATATTTCTCCAGTACAAATAGTTTCTGGTGGGTGGAAGTATTTTAGTGTTTTGGCAGTAATCTAATCCTTTCCTTTAAATAGAATCATAAGACCTTTAAAGGGTCAGGTCACCCGAATAATAACCATATTTTACCTCTAGTATCTAACTATGAGGATCATTTTGGTTTTGCAGGTTTTGCGACATCCATCTCAGATTTCTGCTGCAACCTGACTACAGTTTATGTATTGTATTTTATTAGTGGTGCACACAGCTTTGAAAGATCACATTGAAAAAATGTACAGCTATGACACCACAGTTTCATCATCTAAAGTGTTTTTGAAGATGACCTGTGGCTCTGCCCAGATACAACGTTTCGGGGTTTTTGCTTTTTTTGCAAATTCAAAATTATAGAAACTGCACAGAGAGAGAAGAATCTGTGACAATGACAAATTGAAACCCCAAGAGGCCAACACAAAGCCAACGCAATCTCCCCATACAACTGGGATGTGGTGTTCTTGTTTCTGACTGTCTGCACACTTCTGTTTATTCTACCTCTGCCCTCAGGGATTAAACTGCAACTCCTTTTTCTCCTTCATGGCAATACCTGTCTCATGTGATGTCTTTAGATGGATGAAAGATATAGTGGGCTAATACTGTTCTTTTCTTAAAGGATAAATCTGGTGATATTCCCAATGATAAATTGATCCCACTACCTTTTTACCTGTACCCAAAGCCTGATAAATCTATTAAAAAACATCAGTAAGCCACACTGTTGCACTGTTTGCTTCAGTCCCACATACACAAACCAAGCAGCAACCTCTGTGGCTTTCAAATGAAGCCAGATGAAAGTTACAAAAATTGCAGTTCCTCTAACGGCCACTAGAGGCTGGCTCCAGCAGTGATTCAATCTCCATAAGGCCCCATGTTAAAATGCACAACTTTACAGCAGAAATTAACATGTTTACAGCCTGGTACATAAAACAGTTGTGGTCTCTATAGCTAATTTGTCCATTCACGACAACTTTACAGGGGGTACATTTAAATATAATTCACCTGTTTCAGTAACCTAACCAGGTTTTATTCGGCTCCGCCTCTCAACCCATTTTTTTGGAGTCAGGACTGCCAAGATTGCGACAGTGAAAGCCGACCACACTTAGCTTCACAACGGCTCTTCAGAAACTTCTGGGTGATGTCACAGACACTAGATGTCCATTTTTACTTATATAGTCTATGAAACCAACCTGCTGACGAGTAGAGCACAAAATCAGTATTATTCCATGGCTGAAAATAGTCGCCACAAAATGACTCCTATTTGAGTAATGTTTGCTGAAAACTACACTAGCCTTTTAAGAAGTTACTGACTGTTTAAAAAAACCTAGATATTTGGGAGCGATACATTTACCACTTCAGTAGAAACCAATGGGCTTGGGGCTGAAAGCCACAGAAGATCAGAAAGTACTGAGAGAAAAATGAATACATTGTTTTAGTCTTTTCATGGGATTTGTTGACAATAACAAAATATAGAAATATCGCCAGTCTTATGCTATAAATGTTTTTATTAGTATTGGAGTATTGGAGGTTCCTCCCTTACCACTGCATTGGAAAACAGTCTGGAAAAGACACAAACATGGAATACTTTTATCTTTTTTTGATATTTTTAGCCAAACTCACCTAAACGGGTGGGTTTGTACATTGGTTGAGCTTCTGGTCCAAGTATCACATCTCACATACCTTGACTAGTATTGGATGGATTGATGTGAAATGTAGTTATTTGTGGTCCCTAGAAGATGGACTTTGTCCAGCAGGTAAAAAATATTTACTTCTGTAAAACTTCAGTTTATGACAGAACACCTTTAACACCAACGATTGAATGCAAAAGCTCCTGTTTAAATCCTACTGCAGCATCTATTTTTGATGACAAGAGAAAGACAGAGATCACCCAACACAAACTACAGCTGAAATATTGTATTTGCAGGCGATAACTGATACTGTCAGAGGACCTCCACATTCACCTTAATTCAGTGAAAATATTTACTTTACCAATAACAGAAACAGCAGATTTGAATTGGATTAAGATCTTCAATGATGTCTGTAAATATTTAAACCTCTGGATGTCCTCAGATAACATTAGTCCTCTGTGAGCAGGACATACAGTCGTGTATGTGATTAATCAATATATTCATGCGGCAGTCTGACCAAGATAAATAGTTTTTAGGTTTAAACAGTGCATCTGGTTCTGTAGATTTTGTATTTTAGATCAGAGATTGAAAATTAGTTATTTTATCTGCATGGGACAAGGGTTTGTCTGCAGCGTTCAACACTGACGGACGTTTGTCAACGCAAGACTCACGTTCGTCCCTCGCACAAGTGGAGTACACTGTTCTTTTATATCTTTCTTCTTTTTTAAGGGTGTGTACCCCCAAGTTGAAATGTCCCTCACCGTTGCTGGCTGTGTCTGTCTACTGCACCGTGTTTTATGTAGAGGAGAAGTGAGAGACAAAGGCAGTCGAGAGCTTCAAAGGCTGCGGGTGACATTTAGCGCTCAGTATCTTCAAAGACCAGGCCCTCTTTTGTAGTTCTTCTTTTTGTGTATAATTAATGTAGCCCTTCCTACGGATTTCTCTTTTCTTTTTTCTTTCTTTTTACCTCCTTTTTGGAGCTGGATTAGAACAGCAGATTAAGGAAGTGCACCTTAATTTTCAATTTGCATTCTGTGGACTTCAAACCGCAGCGCTGCTGACGAGATTGTTCCAACTGAGTGTGTCGTGGCATAGAGGTTAGAGAGGGCTGGGGTGTGCAGTCAATGTGGTCATACGATCAAAGATTGTTTTGTAACTGGACAGTTTCAGGTTTAATGCAACAAGGAGGTGTGTGCTTTCTAAGGAGAACAATGAACTTTTATACAGAGCAACTTAGGGCATTTGATTGACAATACATGCCCCCAAAAAAGGTACATAAAGAAGTACATTTCAGACTGCATGCCTATGTTACTGTAGTCATATTTTGTAAGAACAGGTATCAGTTATTATACAACTTATTTATGTTAAAACCATTTATTTTTGTTCATTTGTATATGTACTGAACTTTGAAGATGTGCTCAACAGTGACATTTAACTAGTTAAGCTTAATTACCATGAGGAATTCTGTTCAAATAGAAATACTCCTTTAATATTTGAAAACTGAAAAAGTGCTAGTGGCTAAATCTCAGATGTTTTTGGTGCCTTAATGTGACAAAATGCTACACTGAATGTGGTCCCTGACTAACAAATTCAGTAAAATCAGAATATATAGACAGTACAGCAGCCAACTATTTATCTTAAAAAGTAACAACATCCAGGCCAGCAATGCTGTTAAAACATAAGTTTGTTAACCAGTTAGACATATTGACCATAGAAGCTTCTTCTGCAGCTTGATTCTTATTTTTTGCATGTTAATATATGATTGTGTCATCAGCGTACATCTGAGAAGTTAGAGCAGGTGGACAAACTTCAGATAGGTCATGAATATACAGACTAAATATACAGACCCAAAGTCTATCCGTGAGGTACACCAATATAATTATCATTATATAACCATTTTTGAGGTTTTATGGTTGACGTAACCACATTGTTTTCTATCTGTAAGGTATTACTTTATCAATTTGATTAGATTAGGTGAAAATTTTAACTTTAATAGCTTGAGAAGTAGACCCTGTATTGTATCAAAGGCTTTCTTCAAATCAAAGAAGACAACCCCTACTACAAGTCCCTGGTCCAATTTAGCCTCAAAACCCAAATTGCAGTGAGACCGATGTAGCATTTAAATGAGATATCTGTTCAGAGAACATTTTCTGTGATTATTTTGAATATTTTAAGTAATGTACATAACCACTACTAAACCTACCCAAACTACGGCTGTTTCACAACATTAACCACTTTACCCGGATGTTGCAAATTTATTATTTCTAAATTAACCACAAAGCTCTGCCTGTCAAATTTTGAAACTTGACTTGAAACTTTAAACCCATAATGACTGACGCAGCAGAACTTTCCTCTACAAAAGATTTGGTTTGTTGCACACTAACAAATATTTCATAAATACATCCCAAATCCTGAGAATTACCATTTGGAACTTGCGTTTCTGCCTCTATGGTCTTGGGCTCATGTTTGAGACAATTTTACTTTGGCTGATAGGGAGAGTGAAAATCAGATAAAAAATGAAGCACATGGCAGCTTTAAAGAACTTAGTCCAAATCTGTTGTTTGCCCAAAATAAGTTCTACAGTGTTACCATACCAGTTTGAGTGCTTAGCTAGCTCTCTCATTTCAGCTGACTCATACTGAGAAAGGGCTTTGCTAAAACCTGATGAACTCTGGGTAAATGCATTAACTAAATGTCTGTAATGTAACGTGACCTCCTGTCCTCTTCACGATAAACTATGAATATTAATCAAACATAAAATCAACCAGAATTGCCCTCTCAGTATTTTTCCGAGGCGTCTATCTGTTGTAGAAGTACCTGTTTAGCCACAGAGCTGAAGAATGAACCATGGTGTACATTTCCGTGCTCATTTCATGTTAATGTTCAGAGTATTTCCCAGCTGAAAAGGGCAAGTACAGATCTGTCAGGAAAATTGAGAAGGTTGCGTTTGCCTGTCAGAGTGATGGGAAGGAATTAATTATGTATCATAGTTTAAATTTGTCACAGTGTTGTAATTCTTGGCCAAAACTGATAAAACACCTGAAGCTGAAACGATATTTGTTCTACAGTGAGGTGTCCATCATTTGAATGAAATGACACCCCAACAGTTAGAGCATAATTAACCAAATATTGGTGCTGTAGAGGGTAATAGTTCCTACCTTTCAAGCCTTTTTGCTTTGCAAAATCCTAATGGAGTAATAACTCTGCAGAAGTTAAAGGGACATTACACCCAAAATATGTCTTTTTCAAATGAAATACACACCTCTGTAGTTTGTAAAACATACTTTCCTGATCGACAGAGAACAGTGGGTGTGAATTCAGCCAGTGCAGTTGTGATGAGTTGTCAGGGCAGAGAAAATATGTAACAAACTTCTTTAACTGTTCATCATTAAAATGTGGCAAAAATGATTTCATGTCACAGTGACAAACTCCAATAATGATCACATGGAAGCTCAATATATTTGGCCTTATTTTGGCACAAATATTTAGAACAAACTGGAGAAAGGCTTTAAGCTGAAACTGTTCTTTCACAAACAGAAGTTTTCTGTTTTCTGCACAGCTACCTTTCAGCCTACAATGAGAGAGAGTGAATGGTTGTGTCCCTGTAAACAATTATTTGGTGATATGAGAGTCAGAAAGAAAGAAAAGAAAATGATGTTAAAAGGTTCCTGCAGCATGTTGAAATATAGTCACCTGGGAATCTGAAAAATATCACATTTCAATCAGTTTTAGTCCATTTTTAACTTTTCACTTTCACAAACCGTCATTTTAAAGGATGTTTATAGATCCTAATAGATAGTTATTGAATATGTTGTACTCATCTTAAAGGAACAGTGTAGTAAAATCATAAAAACAGGAATTTATATTCACTGTTTTAATGTTCCCAAAAATATGAAAACACTTTTTGGAAGATTACTTTTCTACTCAGATACTAAGTCATTTAAATGAATGTATAGCTGAACGTTGTTTTCACTGTATGTACTGTATTACACATTTATCACTCTTGTACACGTCGTCACATACGTGTACCGTGAAGTAATTCTGAAAGTAATTGTGCATGTTAAAACAGATTTTTATTTAAAATGTAAAAGAAAAAGGCTGCTTTTGTTAGGGAAACTAGCGCTCCAATGAACACAGCAGACTGATTTGCATCTCTTAAATTACATTTCTGACATGCAGCTTCCTGCAGTAAAGTCAACAATGTAATAGACCGGCAAAGGTCAGGGTGCTAACTTGCCTAGAAAGTGGCGAGTGGAGGGTGGTGGTGGGGGGAGGAGGTTTGTCGGGAATATTGCTGTCCAAACACTTTGTCTAATTCTACTTGTCAACACACAGGTGAGAAAAATCAGCGCGACGGTAATAAGATTGAGGAAAGTGTTGCATTAGCACCTTGAAGTGTAAATAGCTTCTTATATTGCCTATTAGACCTAGATAACCTGGCAAGGTGGAGGGTGATGGGGCTGTTGTGTGCATGTGTGGGTGGGTTGGGTGGGGGGGGGATTCACAGAAAAGCATATTAGCTGTGTCAAAACAGTCAGAAAAAAAACACCAACTCCAGAGAATATAATTAGGAATCTTTTTTTCTATCCCTCTTTCTCTTTCTGTTTTAATCTGCTATTGATGAAAGACGGGTTATTTGTTTCTTCAGCTGCATACTCTGTGCAATATCCTGTCGCCCTGGCTGCCTGCTAAAAGAAATATCTGCCATCCCTCCCCCTCCCCTCCCTGTCCTCTCCTCTCTTCTCCTCTGGGTTTTGCATTATAAAGAGATTTCATCTCATCCACCTTTAGCCAGGTTTTGCCTTTGATATTATTTATTAGCGCCGGTATTGAACAGTTCACGGAGCTAGCACCTTGAATGGGCCCCCTCGTCGTCTTCTTCCCACAATCAATACTGTTCCACATTACATATACATCAGCTCAGAGTGCAATATCGCTCGCTCTCAACCTGCGGCCTAATTAAAAAGATAAGCGGCTTCGTTTGAAGCTCGCTTTAATAGGCCGCTGCCTTGTTTCTAGGCGTGAATATTGAATAGAATCATGACTTTGCTGGAGATTGAGTTCATTTTGTATAGATTATTTTGACACGAGGAAGGCTTTGAATTTCTGGATGCTGTCAGGAAAAGATCACATGGAGTCACTCAGGTTGTTCATATTGCTTCACTGTGTGTGTTACCTGCAATGTGATGCAAAATCAGAGTATTGTTGGGGATTCCTGTGAGATCTCAGGCTCCACTTGTGATTGTAAAAATTAAATGAAATTATAGGTAATATAATCATTTTAAAGGTTTTATAGTTTTTACCTGTGTCAGTGAAGCTTTAGAGACTATACATTCATATACAACTTATTAGCTTTGGCCTATTTTGGAGGAAACGTAATACTTAATACCGATGCCTCTGTATGACCTCCATAAACACTATATTCTTAATGCCTGCTCTGGGTCGGTTTCAGTTGGCTTCCCCTTGAAATCAATGAAACAAGGCGGCGGAAACTCTACCGCTTTTGTCCACCAGAATCAACAAATAATGAAATATTCTTCTAGGGTCTTTAGCAAGTCAGCACTTGAATTATGAGACATTTTCCACTCCAGACCCTCAGGTCATAACAAGATACCTCAAAAAGTAGCATGCCAATATTAGCATCGTAAGTTAGTAGTTTTCCACCCACCCACCTAGTACCGTAGAAACATTGTACATCAGTGTCACTAGCAGTGGGTCAGTCTTTAAAGTGACTGTGAGGTAGTTGTGGAACAGAGTCTAAATGATCCCAGTTATTTATTCCCACTCCCAACAGGATCAGAACCAACTGTTAATATTTATGCTAGTAGGTATAGTTGCCACAGTAACCGCCACACATCATTTAATAATCTATATTGCCAGCATTTTCCTTTTCTCTCTTGAGCAATTAGTGAAGAGCAATATCCCAGGCAGCAATTCAAATCACGCAGATTGACAATTAATATGTGTGAGCTTATTAACAATATCTATAATGATCGATCCCAGTCTCATTTGAGTTGTCTGGTTTCATAGAGCTATAAGTGGACAAGGGAAATAACATAAATGAACCAATGAACAACAACATTGCTCATTCCTTTCCCATATATATCATGGTGTCTGTATTGTCCATTGAGTTTCTGTTAGTCTGGCGGCTGCTGTCCTTCACTATAACTGATATGTTCATAACAGAGGTCAGAGTCGGTGTAGACACTGATTGCTGGTTAGAAACACAGCGGAGAGAAACTATAGGGAGTTGATGGTTTCAATAAAACAGCCTGGAAATTGGAGACTTGATTTACACTTCCTGTCTTCTAAGTGGGCGTGGTCGCCTCTCAACCCTGATTGGGTTGCGCTTACATGATGTTAACTGAAGATAACAAACTTTAATATAACTTAAAATTTACAAGAAGAACAAGATGATGATATACTTTATTAATCCCCAATGGGGAAATTCTTTTTCGTTTCTTACTTACTTGAACCTGATGACTCTCTGAACCGTCTGTGCCAACAGGGAGATGCCAGATTGTGTTGCTGAGACAGAGACCGGTCTCATAAACAAAGTTAATTGTCTACAGATTTGTCTGTCTGAAAAAGGCCATTTCAGTGTCAAAATGTTCACAAGATACGAGGCTTGTGATGAAAAAATGGGTCCAATATTCACTTGGGGTCACAATCTGTGCTCACGTTCACTTCTCCCATTGGAGCGAATGGTCTCAAGACCTGCTGCTAGTCTCCTAAAGGGGCGAGACAGTGACTCTTAAAGGAACCGTCTCCTTTCTGAACCAAGCATGGCTGTCGACTTTTTGATTTGTTCATTTTTAAATTTTTGATATTTCTGTCACACAAAGTCGTCTACTTTTATTAAAAATAAAAATAAATTTTAAAATAGTAAACACAAAACTACAACTTCAGATTTTTTAAATGCAGAATCTGTGAGATCTTTTCACTGCAGCCATTATATAAGCATTGCCTGTTTAATCATAAACAATTTTCAGGACTTTTATTAAAATCAAATCCATTAACAGTGGATGGATTGAAGGATATGAATAGGTGGCTGTGTAGGCGGGTGACTCAGTCTGTCTGCCAGTTCAACCATTCTCTTTTGATAAAAGCTTTAACTGTCATAAAAACACCGGCCTTAACTCACATTGATGGATGGCAGATTTTAGATGCTAATGCTGTGAGTTGGATACCCAGCCTTCCTCAGGTGCTCTGCTTCTGTTACCCACGTCTCCCTGGACTGGCCTTCATGTGGCCTCCAAAGAGGAGGAGGAGTTAAGAGAGAGTGATTTTGTCCTGCAAATGCTGAAGGAAGTTTACGAGTATGTCTTCTTAGAGCGTAGATGACGTAGACGTTATGGGCTTTGTGACTACATGAGAGTCAATTTTGTTGGCATTTTATCACCAACTTCGGGAGATTAATGGACAGTTCAGAGTGAGTCGGGGTGGGGCAGCAGTAAGGAAGGAAAGAGCAGAGGGATGGTAAAGCAGGATGTCTGTCAGCAGAGACTATGGTTTTTCCACTGTGTTTTGGTCTCAGTGGGATTTAAACCAGCAGCCTTGATGGTTTAACTGTGCTTCACATGTAATCTCACACTGATCTGACTGCAGTCCAACAGCAGTGCGGAAGAAAAATAGAACTCATTCTCCAGGCAAAAAACTCCAAACGGCATCAGCTGGAGTAAGTGTGTGTGTGTGTGAGACAGATATTTGGATCCACCACTGAAGCCACATTCCTCCAGACGCGTGGCCAGGCCATCGCATCCCTGACTACCAGCTGCTGAGAAAGAGAGAGCTGCCTGACGCGCACACACAGGAGTGCACATAAACACACACGGCACACACATTTTCACCACTCCCATTACGGCTTCCTGTCTTTTCACCAGCCCAGTGCACACACACACACTTACACAC
>NW_023339796.1:1805008-1808185 GCF_004916995.1 Morone saxatilis | reverse complement strand
GTGTGTCTGTGTGTGTGTGTGTATGTCTGTGTGTGTGTGTGTATGTCTGTGTGTGTGTGTGTGTGTGTGAGAGAGAGACAGAGCAGACCTCATGCTCACAGCTCAGTGTCAGATCACATAAGAGGACTTGCTCGCCGAAGGGCAGATTGAAACCAGAAGCTTCTCGGGAATCAAACAACAGTCGACTCTGAGACAGCAGCAGAGGAGAGAAAAAAAACTGCCTCGATAATTCCCTCTAAAATAACTACCTTTACATTCATACAAAATGTGTGATGTGATTTATACAGTAACGATTATTGAAGGATCACAGAAATACTTTAATTACAACAAATTCCTAACTTAAGCCTTCCTGACTAGGCTGTAGACTGGACTGAATAACAGAGACATCTTACAATAAAATACACTCTAATACCTGGATCACAAGCTACAACCTCATAAATCACCACAGTAAAATATTTCTCTCACTGTAACTTTGTAGTACTTTTTGCAAGGCCGTTGCACACTAAACTGGTTTTCTTGTTACTTTGTCCAGACCGGCTCATTTGTGTGAAAGGATAACAAGTCTCAAGACGAGAATTTGTAATATTTTGTACATTTAGTGTGTTTGTCAACTCCTGTTTATCTGAGGTTTTACTTTCTTACTTCCAGTTCTTTTAAACTTTGTCACCTGGCAGTTTCATTTGGTTCCAACCGTTAATGTAAAAAAGACTGAAATGTAAATGTTAATGATTGAAGGGAGGGCCGATACAGGTCGGGCTTTCTAAATGACGAGACACTGGGAGGAAATGTATTGTCCCAATCATGATTATGGGGGAAATTCTGGAAAGGCTGCAGTGATTGTGTTTTGGTTGTCTCGCTACTTGACTTTGTTCTAACGACGAGTGTAAGATGTAGAAGATGTAATCTAAAAAAACTGCACTTACAGTTTGGAAGGTCAAACCTCATCTATGCCCCGGAATCAGAATGAATTCATTGTCTAGGTGCAGTAAACATGTAGTACTTGCTTTGGTAACACTGGTGCAAATGAATTATTATCAAGACGGACATTAAAAGACACAACATAGATTGCATAGATTTTAATCAAGTAGTTTTAAGATGTAAATGTAAAAAAATCTGACGGACTGACTCCAAAAACTAACAGGTGCCATGCCTTTGTCCAAAACAAAGTCCCATAGGACCGAAAGCCCATTTGTTCAACAGCCATTCAACGGCCATTTCTCCGAAGGACCCACTCTCACCAACTCGTACATAATTTAACTGATCTAACTAACATATGGTTTAACATATGATCTTTTCCTTAACATAACCAAGTAGTTTTCATTCCAAAACCTAACCAAACTGCGATGCTGTTGGACTAACGGAATAATAACTAAATTATAATAATAATAAATTGGAATAATGGGCCATCTTAACAACGGACAATCCCCTATTGACAGATTTTTACAAAACTTTATTAGTGTGAATTTCACCACTGCTGTGATTTTGCAATTGAGTTTATTCGTCCCAAACAGAGAATGTGTCAATTGGACAGACATGGATAATGGCTATATATATAATAATAACATATAATAATAGCTCTAGCTAGCTAACAGCATACACTGTGTACTTTGTGTGACCGTGCAGAACTCTTCTGGTGACTTCAGACTCTTTCCTCTTGTCCGTGTGTGAGTCATTCAGCTTCCAGGAAGCCATAAATGTTTCACTCAAGGTGACACATTTTTAAACATGCAGATGTGTCTTTGACTTAGTTAGAGTAGCCTAGATTGAACCTGAATCTTTTTATGGATCATCTTTTCAGTTATTTTGTTTTTAATCACACCTAATTCACTCCCATTTCAGTCTGATGTTACATGTATTTAGCAGTTTTCACCAAAATGATTAAACCAAATCACCAATCAACAAACTGTTCAGCAATAAAAACTGCATCACCAAAATCTTTATTGAGCCATTTTAAGGTTGTCTCCTTCCTATAAATCTGTGTACTGTAAACTCCCGACTGCTTCTACCTCCCTCTCTGTCTTCTTTCAACATAGAAAAGGTATTAATGATGGTGAACTCCTTCATCCCCGTACCTGTTGTTGACACTCAATACCTCAGATATTGCTTGGCCCTGCAGGCAAAAGATAGATACACTGTAGGCTCCAGGGAGGAGGAATATCTCCCTCTTATCCTTTGAATCTGTCCCGCAGATGTAGTTTCTGAGTGGGCGCTGGCAGCTTAATGCCAGTTTACCCACCGGTCACTTCCCCAGCTTCTTTTTTTTTACAAGTCTGCTAGCGTGGCAAAGAGCCCAGGCTTTGGCATATTTTTTTTTATGCTGGAGGCTGCCCTTTATTTACAATCTAGATTCTATCGCTCGGGCTCCTGAGGGGGACCACCGATGTTCCGCACCCCTCCCAACACCTCCCTCCCGCTGCCGCCTTTCTGCTCAAAGTCATCTGGCATTTCTCCAAAGCTGAGCTGTCCTCGCCCAGCAAGACTTTATTATTATGTTGTTGTTAATATTATTATTAGTTGTTGTAGTACTAGTAGTATTAAGAAAGCAAAAAACGCCTCATGTTCACCTCCGCCCAGATACCCCTGCTACAGAGCTAAAGCGTCAGTTGTCACTTCTTTGAATTTATCACTGTACCAGAATTTTTTTCCTGCCTGGATTGTAATTAGGAGCTGTGGGACAAGATGGCTTGTTCGGCAAGGATAACGTCTTGATGTGAAAGGCTGTCTTATCATGGATTTACCCATCAGGCCACTGTGCCCTCAGGCTGTGTTGATACCAGGATGTGTGCTCTGTTGCCGTCCTGCTCTGTGATTTGTCTGATGTGGCCATCGCAGCGAGAAGCAGGCTGCAGGCAAGAGATGTGTCTGTACAAGTGAAAAGTGACCAAAGTCCGTCTTTAACTGCTTTTGCACATATTTACTCAGAGATCTAAAGGATCTGTTGTAATGCAGGATGTGTTGGTTGATAAAAGGATGAAACTACTATGGCCTCTGGACTTAGTAAGGTAATAAAAAAAGCAATTAAAATTCTATTTTCAGAAAACAGAATTTTAGTTTTGGTTTTGATTCTTGGTAACCAACCAAGGAACCAAACAATCACTCCATATATTACTTAGTTAGTAGTTAGTTAGTTAGATAGTTATGAATATTATATTTAATTTCTGCCAATAGACCCTCCTA
>NW_023339796.1:1804215-1804964 GCF_004916995.1 Morone saxatilis | reverse complement strand
TAAGCTTCATAAAATGTCTATAGATTTAGCTACAGCTAGCTACCTTACCTAAAAATATGATTTTCTCTAGTTTTACACCTGTTTTATGCCACTTTTTCCTGATATAGATCTATCAGATAACTATGTCAGGGCAAGTGAAGTGAGAGTTAATCCATCTTGAACGTACACAGTGCATTTATTTGAGTCTGGTTTTCAAGATCTGTTTAGGTCTCTCTCCGGGATCATGCTGTAAAGATTCCTACACGCTCCACCAGGCAGGTGTCACTTTAAATGAAAGTGCTTCCCAAGTGATGTGAACACAGCAGACTTTTGATCTGTTTTTGTTTTCCTCTCAGGATGTAACTTAGACTGAGGGATGTCAATACAGTATCAATTATTCATTCTTATATTCAGGCTTAAAGTAGGATGCATGTTAAAGCTAGTGAAAAAAAACCTGTCAGTGTTGTGAGATAATTTTGACCCCCATCGAGGAAGTTAAACAAAAGTTGTGTTATTGTTCACTGTTGTTCATTGAAATGTGTTGTCTGTATCCTTGAGCTCCAGCAACCATTTCAAATGCATTTCCTTTTATTTGTAGGGTCGCCATTGTGCTGACTGACTGACTTAGAAATATATCATTTACCTTTCCTTCTTTATATGAATGCATTTTCTTCCTCATATAACATTTTCAACTCCATTTTTACAGGTATTTTAAATCCTGCATATTAGCACATAACTGCTGGCGCTAGATCAGTGGAATAATGTGAAAC
>NW_023339796.1:1799700-1804115 GCF_004916995.1 Morone saxatilis | reverse complement strand
TTTGTAGACCACCTCAGTGTTTCTAATAGCTTGGTATTAGCGTGTATATCTGGCTAATATTAGACTGAAATGTATGTTAACTGGCTAATAAAGGGTCAAAAGTTTTCAATAATGGAGAAATACAAACACAACGAGGCGTTTCACATCCCTCATTAATGGTTATAACAGAGAAACTCACTCTGCAAGTTTGCTCACTG
The DNA here is from genome assembly GCF_004916995.1 of Morone saxatilis. Classification (NCBI taxonomy): domain Eukaryota; kingdom Metazoa; phylum Chordata; class Actinopteri; family Moronidae; genus Morone; species Morone saxatilis. The sequence continues at coordinate 1,803,918 of NW_023339796.1, read as the reverse complement.
TTTGAATTTCAGCATTATAATATGGCAATGAACAATTTCTGACAAAGTTACCATGTTAATACTATTTCTAAATAGTTTTGCCTCATATAATTAGCCTTTGTTTTTGGCCCCTCATTACCCAGTTACATAGATTTCAGTCTGATATAATAGCTATTACTATTACCTAATAATTACGTCTTTACTGAGCTACTGTTACACACATTCCTGCCAGTGGTTTCACACTGTCTACAGGTGGCAGTCACACAGCTATATTACGTAACATAATTGGCCCTTACTAAGAAAAGTGCTCCATAGGACTGTGCAGTTGAAAGCTGAAGTCTCTGTTTGTTTTCTGATTCCTCGCCAACTCTTGATTGCATTAAACAGATGGATCCAAATTCAAGTTTACATATCGTCTCCGAGCAATCCTGCAAATAGCCCTTTGATAGCACTTCACATGATGTATTTAAATGACTGTTACTCAGTGGTCACGGGTCGCCCTCGTACAGCGTCAATGTCAATCACTTTATGTTGATGTAGATATGGATCCAGATGCAGACATTTTCTGATATTTAAATGATAAATATTTGAATGCTTTTAGTTTACATTGCAGCTGGTGATAACATCTTAAACTACAGTGTAAAATAAGTCGCTGATTTTGAGTAAAACTGATAGAGTTCTTGCTTAGACAGGCATTTTTTTTCTTCTGGTGTTTGGAAAAAACACCAGTATCTTGGAGTTGAATTCAATGCTTCATTTTTTTTCAATAACTCAGATACAGAAAACCAGTGCTGCTTCTAACTGCTCCCTTACATTCTTGTATTGACTGTCTTGTGCCAGGGTCAGTTTTGCTGCATGTTTTACCAATATTTGTCATGGCTTTCAGTCAGTACAGATCCAGGAGAAGCAGCCACAATGTGAACAAGATGAGCAACCTCAAGCATCTTACAGATAGATTGTTGTACAGGCAAAGTGAGGAGGCGGACAAAACGATTGAAAGCTCAAGGTTTTCTCCTCCAGCGTTTGGACTGTGTGTCCTCCCTCCAGTGATAACGGAGGATATTTCCTCTAAGTGGAATTTCAGCGGAGGAGAAGCCTGCGCGATTCCCCCGTGAGAGCCCCCGCTGCCTGGCTGCTGAGCCGCCTGGCCTTGGCTGCAGCGTGAAGCCAGCGGGCTGTCTTGAGAAACACACACACACATAGTTGCATGCATGTGAGCATTTAAAAGGTGAGATTGGCAGGTCGGAAAAACTAGTCCGAGTGTCAGAAACGAAAAAGGGGGCAAAAATGATGAGCTGAACATTGCCAGGGATTGAGACATTTTCTTGAACTATGTTCAGTGGTAAATGCTGCCACTTTCTGCACAATGGTAGAAAAAACCTTGTTAATGTTTTTATGATGTTCATTTTCCTTCATTTCTTCTGTGTTTCAATAAGCTTTTGAGCCAGTTCATCCAGGCTAGTCATTAGCACCAACAAGGGCACACACACACACACATACACACCATCGCATCACATCATACCGTGTGACAAAAACATGACATTGTAGGCCCAGTGTAGCGCTTAAAATTGCTGATGATACAGATTCATGGCACATTGATGCGGCACTAAGACACATCCGCTGTTTCAGGAGGCTTCTCATTATTCTGTATATTCCCACATTAAGGCATCGACAGAAGGGAAAGGAAAGCTTCACCACCGTATCTTATTGCTGCTTCTTGCACAGATCAGTTGTACGCTGAGACTGTATATTGCTGAACCAATCCTCCATCACTCCCAAGACCAAACCACTCTCTATAAGAGCCTCCGTTTGCGTCACACAAACCACTTCTAAAGTGTTAACCTGAAAATCCCCGCCATTACAGCCTGCTCCTAACTGCATCTCACTTCAACTCTGATTTCTCTCCAAGACATCAGTGTAATCTTGACGCAATTAATTGTACAAATGAAGATAATTGTTGAGTTGCACTCAGATGCACACCCAGACTGTGTCAGAAATCGTGTGAAGAATGATAAAAGAATGCTGGAATTCATAGCATCCTATTTTCATACCTCCAAAAACCGAGGCCAGGTCTGTTTCAGAAAGTTATAAACTTTAGAGTTCCTGCCTGTAGAGTAATGCCTGAATTTGGAGGACATAAACACACTATGAGACACTATTTATCCACTGATATTTACACTTGGCTGTTTAAACATCCTAATGATAGATCTGATCTGAAAGTCTGAATGCACCATCACTTCGACTGTCTCATTTGATGACATGGTGCAGCCTCAGTCTACAGGACACATCTTCATGGATATATGATAGGAATGATCTGGAATGCTGGATAAGAGCAGGAGGAATACAAAGAAGCATGACTTCAGCAGTGGCACGTACTCTGAGAAGTTAAGAGTTCACACTGGAAGTTGAGCTCGGTCCAACTTCAGCATGCCAGACAATGTGTCTTGGCTCTCTTGTTAAGGTTTGGAAACAGTTGCAAGGTGATCTGTCTGCCAGTTATCCCTGCAGGACACAGTGCATCTTTCTTACCAATCTGATGGTCACATAAAACCCCACTCCACTTGGCACTGACATGCTTTGTGGGTGATCTGAATGCAGCTCAGCAGATAAAAATCATGCGAAATCCAGGTGTGAATAGAGCCAAGATGAACTGAAGAGCCAACCATCCAAATCACTAAAGACGGCTTTGGCAACAGAGTCGATAAGTGAGTTTGAACATATGGATTCTCGTGGATGATGGAGGTTGATTGGACTGTCATCAAATGTGGATCTAAAACACATCTGCTGTCAACTTTTCCGGGAGGCTTCTCATTACTGAATACATTCCCACATTAAGGCATTGGCAAAGTCAGAGCTCATGGACAGCAAGCAGGACGAAGTTTATTTGTCAGCTTCCAGAGAATTAAAAATGTCATTTTGGTTAAATCTGGAACAATGTGCAGTCACAGATAATTATATATTTTGTTTTACCATGTCAGCCTGTCACGTTCCCACTTTGCAAAATGCCCTTATGCTGTCTGAACCAACCCATGCTGCAGTACCTGGTGATCACACACAGAAGAACAGCAAGCGGCCGCCCGGCCAACGCCGCCGCCGTCAGCTCTCTCCCTCTCTCACTCTCTCTCTCTCCAACATGCTCTCTCACCCAGTCAGCCGAGAAGATGAGTCATATGTACTGTAAAGGTCATCCATCAGAGAGAGAGGGGAAGGGGGTGGGCAGGAGTGGGAGATAGAGGAGGAGAGGAATGGTGGGAGAGTGATGGAGGAGGGAGGCGTTAAGTGTTGGCTTTCCATGTCAATTTTTCTGTCAGGAGCAGTAAGTGGGGCCTCGCTTCTGCTTCTCCTGGTGCTTTTTCTTCTCGCTCTTACCCGGCGATATCACCTCTGACAGCAGGATGGCCACAGAGCCAACGCAAAATCATTTTTATTCATAGGTATTAACATTTAGCTTTAATGCAGTATGCTTCAGCATAATTCTCCTGACATTTTTATATGTAATGCCGTACCAGCATTTTGTGTGAACAGTATAAGTATTGCTTGGAAAAAATGTTTGATAACAGTAGCATGTTTCTATGTATAATGGTGGTATAAAAAAATGTATGTGATATTGTACATAATTATGTTACAAGAATTTTGTTCTGATTAGAAATACTGAAAAATTCCTGCAAAAAACTTAAAGCACCTCCAGGGAAAATGATGAAATCCTTTCTGTCTTTCACCTTCTTCACCAACATGGATTTGTTTTTCACAGCTCCACACCAGTCAGACACAGGTTATTTGGAGTTCATTAAAGGAACAGTTAGCTTATTTGCTTTGTTCCTAAGAGTTATATGAGAAGATTAATCAGATGCCTGTGCATTAATATAGGGCTAGTGCTTTATGCTAATTTTGGTGAATAGCCTAGCTCAGTATAAAGACTAGAAGCACGACTTCAGTAAAGTACTACAGTGCATGACTGGTACTTACGTACTCTAACTATTTCTCTAACCTTTAATAACAGATTTTTTGACCACTTGGGGGCAGCAGAAACAAGCTGTGAACACACATTTGACATATCATCACCCTTTGAGTTAATACGGCAAACTTATTAACAAACTGTTGTTTCCAGCAGTTATAGAGCATTATTATTTATTTGTAGGGGTACTTGTGTCACTTGATGAATGTAAGCCCAATATTCACTTGTTTTTAGCTCTGTTTTTGGTCCCTTGAGGGAATTATCTGGCTCGTTAGCTGCTAAAT
>NW_023339796.1:1781723-1799600 GCF_004916995.1 Morone saxatilis | reverse complement strand
TTGGTCCCTTGAGGGAATTATCTGGCTCGTTAGCTGCTAAATGCTCCACTATGTTCACCAGCTAGTCTCTAACTGTGTCTGTCTGCCATTTGATGCTGAGCAGGTAGTGTACAGCAGGTTTTTACAGCTTTTTTACTGAAAATATCTGCCTGCTGTCACCGAAAACAACATTATAAGAGCATTGAGAGTGTCTTAAACCAGTAAAGTTTCTGGCCAGACAGCCAGTGAGTGAAACTTGCTTTAAAGCTCTGTAAAGCTGAGGGGAAGCTACTTCAGTCAGAACAGAATGATAAAATGAATATGGGAGGAACCTTAAGCAATAAGAGTGCATTACAAAAAGCATACATTATTATTCCATTATCCAGCCTTATATGTCACATGTACATAAGGACCTATAATTATATGCTGGCACAATTCAGACATCATACACTTTCATGGAGAATCACGTACACACATAACATGTTGCTTCCCACTCAATGCGTGCAGATCAAAGCTGGTCATGTCAAAGAGAAGAGTGTTAATGGTGTCTGAAGGACTTCGTTCCCTGTGGCAGTCAGCTCGCACTTTTCTTAATGACATCTTTCAAAGGAACTGTATCCTGCTACATTTCTTCATGGAAATCAGTAGTTTGATTACTTCTCAATCCTATTACTTGGTCTGCAGTCATTTTGCAAAAGGTTTAAGTCATACTCAAAATCAAATGCTCACCCCCTTAGACTGAAAAGGTGGCTGTTAAAAGTTTGTAGTTGCGCCCTTCAGAGAGAACAGCAGCTGTAGTCAGCTTGAATTCACGTTGATGGATTCCAAAGGTCACAATGGAAAAAGTGTAAAAAAAAAAAAAAAACTTCAAACCTGCACCATTATCTATTTTTCTCTTAGTCTGATACATCTTTGCAGTTGGACCATTTTCATCAGACTGTCCTTCCTTTTACAGCTCATAGGGTGCTTCCTTTAGTAACATGGGGGCCAACTGTATCATTGCATATGTCATACTTTGCAAGATCCTGGCCAAAAAATATGACTTATTCTAATTCTGATTATGATTGATTCCAGTGGTCAGCTTATTTTATCAGCACCATGGCTACACAAGTCCATTTGGAAAGTCTACTTGGACCTGGTTTTGAAACAGCCAATCCAAACAAGACATGTGTAAATACACCCTGAAACTACAATTTCCCATCTGCAGTCATTGTGTCACCTGACCTGAATCGTCCCGATGCAGTTAATACCCGCCCGTATGGCGCCTAAACCAACACTGAGCATTATTTACAGAAACTATCCAGTGCATGTCGGCCGGTCTGTCAGGGAGTTCCTCCTGTGTCTGAAGATGGAGAGTTGTTACCTTTTCCATGTCCTCCCTCCCCTCCTTCGCTGCTCGGCTGGGTGATGTTTGGCTCGGCTGTGGGAGGTTTGATAGATGGCGTCCCCAGCTTTGGCAGCCTTATCTCCGGCCCCGCCAAGCGATCGTCATCTGCCACTTATCAGCCCTATAAACACCCCCCACAAACACTCTGCTCTGGAGAGACGAGGGCAGTAGGGAGAGTGCAGGGAAGCGGATAAGAGATGGGTGGCGAGAAGATAGAAGAAGATAGAAGCGAGTGAGGAGGAGAAGGTGAGAGAAACTGGGGGAAAGGAAGACGGAATAGAGCGCAGGGCAGAGGTAGGCTTTTATTTATGCTAATACTGTACCTGAATTATGGCACCAATACCAGAACAATACTTTGAGAGATTTTTTAATTTACAATATTGTTTTCTTCTTACAAAAGCGGCTTTTATTCTCAAATTTCCAAACCCAAACAGTTTACACAGTCTAAAACTCTGTACATTTTAAACTGATTGTACACATCAAGTCTGTTTACAGGTCTTGGGGTGTACTACTGCTGCACAGTGCATTAACGCTCTAAAAGTGCACTGTTTATTGAACATGCTCATGCATCATTTTTGGTTAATAGTGAACTTAATGTATCTGTTTGCAATGAAGGAGGATGTGAGGGTTGTTAACTCCCACGAGCAACAACAACGCTCACATACTGCTGATAAAAACTCAAATAAAATAGAAACAATTTTAGGCTGAACTTAAGTTTCACTTTTATTTTTCTGGCATTTACATCCGTGGACCACTGAGGAGAGACGTTCTTTGGACTGTGAATTTCATAATTGTGAATTATGAATATGAAGTAGTTCATTTTAATCTGCGTGAACTGAACTTTGAGCTATGTGAAGTGTGAACTTGTTAAACACTGCTGCTGTGTGAATAAAGCTGAATAAGACTGTTTTGTGGCTCCTGATGACAAATCCTGATAAATTGCCTCAAATAATGTCACTTGGGTCAGTGTCGGTTGAGGCACTGAAGACAGTGAAGCTTGAAAGAAAAATGGCAGTGTGGTTACATGTAGCCTCAAGCAGTAATTTCTGCAACATTAGCTGTTACCAACAGAACATGCCTTTTTCACAGCAGCCATTTTGACATGAAATAGTAGGGTAAACACAGATGTAACCAATAACACTAATGAGGGTTTTATTCCAACAGCAGCACCATGACTCTGTCTGACCTGAATGGAGTGCAGCCTTAATTAGTATCAGTAACAGCTGTGTTTACCCTACTAGTGCATGTCAAAGTGGTTGCTGTGAAAAAGGGCTGGTGCTCGAGTTGCGTTGTGGGTAATATAGGCACTAGACTTTTCTGCTGCATCGGTTTTGTTCCTTATTTTTTAAACTGTCCATTTCGAGTCCACAAGGATGCTACAGTAAATAATAATAAGTAATCAGTCTAACAGTAAATCGATAGAGCACTCTTTCAAGGAAAGATTGTGGTCGTGGTGAAATGAAAGCAGAATTTGCCAGTTGGTGCCGGATATGAACAACAACTTCCCATGTCAAAGTCACAGGGTTTGTTGTTGGAGCCAAACAGTGTTGATATTCAGCCTGAGCTGAAGGGAACTAAAATTAACATTTGTGCTGGGATTTTTGAACATTGTTAGTTATTATTATTATTATTATTAGATGTGCAAAATTTGAAGGCGTGTTACAAGGAATACTGGTTGTTATGTAGAGAGGAGGGGAAGGAGAGAAGACAGGGAAGAGATGGGTGATGGAAAAGGAGACAAGGACAATGGGAAGGCTGGAGACAGATTCATGATGAGGAAGAGAGGAGACCTAAGGAGAGAAAAGTAGCGACTAAGAAGGAAGGTAAAGAGGGAAAAAGATTGGGAGGTATGAAGAGGGAGTGGAGGTGTAGGAAAAAGCTGAGACTGGAGGCAAAATTTGCACAAATCTAGTTTGTCATCACAATTTTGGAGCCAGAACAGGGTTTTATTTCATTTTTTCCCCCACATACTGGAGGTCAGTTCCATTTGTGGAGTATTGGGTTTTATGATTCAAGACTCAATTTCTCAAAGGTCACCTCCACTTGGGGAATATTAGTTTTTATGACAATTCCCTCTCAGAAAGAAAACCTCTTTTACGCACTTCCCAACTGCTCCAGTGGGAGAGTGGCTGTGTACTGTGTGAATGCCAAACATCCAGTGGAGTTATCCTAGTAAAACATAAAGGGTTAGAAACATTGCTGATTTATTTGGGTTTATATCTCATAGTGTGAGCGGTGATCTGCTAATGAACGCTTGTTATTGGAATAAGGCTTCCTGTCTCAGTGCAGCGAGGCGTCGGCTGATGCACGGTCATTAATTGTTGTGGGTGGTCGGGATATGTTTTCCTACCGGGGTCCCCGGTGTCATATCAGCATAATGAATTGTTTATGTAAACTAATAGGGTTGTTTTAATACCTGCCTTTTAAAATGTGAATGAATCAAACGGAGCAGAAGGGAAGAGCTAAATGTCATCAATTAAAGCGGTGAACAGAGTTCAACACAACAAGGCAAACAAACACATTATGTAATTGTATCTGGATAATGCCGGAGTTCCGCTAAATATTCCTTGTGGGAGGTGTGGACTCGATGACCCCGACTTTAACTTTATAGCAAGAGGTGACATCATTCTGTAGAAGGCGAATTTAGAGCTTATTTTGTGAAGAAATATTGGTAAAATACCCTCAGAAAATATTCTCTGATTCTTCGATTAATGTTTAATGTCAAAATCTTTTAAAAGGAAATGGAGAGTGGATAACTGGAGCAGATTATGTAGAAATCTGGCAGTTAAATTCTCATACTGGCAATGTTTCTGCCATCAGCTGTTTTCAGTGGATAAACTCACTGTACACTACCTGCCCAGCACCAAACAGCAGACAGACAGAGCTAGAGACTTACTGGTGATAAAGTAGAAGGTCTAGCAGCTAAAGGGCAGATAGGTGGTGGAGACCCAAACAGAGTTAAAAGGAGAATGAATGTTGGAGTTCCAGTAGTATGCTAATGTTGCTCTGTGTCTTCTGAAAGTCGTTTGCTATAAAAGTGAGCTATAACAACTTCAGAAAGCGACAAATTCGACCTCTGTAAGAATGGGTTTCAAACTTTGAGTCTTGGTGACGGGTCGTGAAAAATCATCATTATCATTTTACGCCTGAAGAAAATAACTGTAAACTTAATTTGACATTTTTCTTTATTCTTTGGACGTACAGTTTTATTTGAATGCTTCAGGAACAAAACATTGAGCAGGACTGAAACCAGCTGACCTGTTTCCACATTGACCTATATTTGACATGATAATATTAGAGACATCACGGGAGGCAAAGATTCAGGGAGCAACAGTACATGGTAATGTTGTTAATATGTATCACACCTGTCCTGTTGTCTTATGTCTGTTTAATGGAAGTAAATTAGCTTTGTCGTAAGTTTATGGCTTATTTCTGTATATCTATATCTATAAATCTTCACAAAATATTTGATCGTAACCTTGTGAGGCAGCTGGACTCACAAGACCATGGGAGAATCCATCTTGCCAGGCTTGAAGCTATGCACTGAACCACAGTGGTTTATAGTCAGTGTCCTGTGAGGAAATACTGGCATCTACAGCATGAGAGAGGATGCAAAAGATTCTACTCTTGCTTCAGTAAGAGTTTAATAGAGCTTGTTGATCTAATCACCTGTATATTTTGCCCTTTTCAGTCAGGTTAATATGATCAGTCTCCAATAATAATAATATATATACATATGTTTTAGAATTAAAAAGAAATTGGAAACTCTCTGAATATTTTTGGCAGATAATCATCCTTACTGTATCTCACAGTGACACAGTCACAGATTTACTGAGTTCCTTTAGCTGTGTTATGTAGCACGTAGATCAAAGTTTTTTGGTCATATTCTCTATTTTCTGTTCCCTATCCTCTCCATCTCTTTCAATTTATCTCTCCTTTCTACTCTCCTTCCTCTCTCTTACTCCTTTCTTCCTCCTTTCTTGTCTTAGCTTTCCATCAGATTTTTTTCATTTTCAGTCCATTTCCCTCCTCCTCTCTCTTCAAATCATTTTCCTGTCTTCCTCGCCTCCTCCTCCTCCTCCTCCCTCACCTCTTCTTTATCTGTCTCTGTCACTCTTTCTCCCACCTCTCATTTTGTCTCCCCCATCTGTCGGTCACCCTCTCTCTCCTCTTTTCTCTCAGTCTTTACATCTCTCTCTCTCTCTGTCTGCCTCTTTCTCTCCTCCTTTAATGGTCTCTCGTCCCCCAGGTGGCCCTGGATGCCATTTCGGCCCCCTGCTTTTGAATTTAATTACACATGGCATTGTCTTCATGGAGTCCCCCCTGCCCCACACACCCACACACATAAATACAACCCAAGCCGCTGCTGCTGGTTCATACTGCATCCCAGATTACTGCAGGCAGTAACACCCAGGGGTGGGGGGTGCGAGGGGATCAACAAGGAACAGATTGAAGGCTGAAAAGTTGATATCAGAAATCAAATTAATGCAAGTGAGAGCGAAACCATATCTAATTAAGATGCTTCTGAAAAAACGACAGGCAAATCTGTTTTGACAGAAATACTCGTGACTCGTGGCGTCAGTTATGAGATGAAGAGTTCATTTAAAAAATGTCAGAAATTTGTGTATTTTATGGGGAAAAAGTCTGCTCTGTGTTTGTTATTTATGGCTTAATATGAGACAGCGGGTTAGACAAAATAACACAAACACTTTATGAATAAAAATTTAACTTTTAAGTAACTAAACCAGCACAGAGATACAGCAGTGTTTCTAGTATGTATCCGCCCTTTGTGTACTAGTGTGTCTGATGTCTGTGTTTGTTGATGCAGTTTCTGTCATATATTGTTGTAATTTTCCAGACTGATCATTTTGGCATTTCTGTAACATTTTTTTAGCGTTTTTCTGTATCTTGGGCACACATGATTATTCCTCTTTGTTAGTTTTTTACTTTTGGTTGAAAAAGTGAACAAATCTATATTTAGAATTGGCTGCGCTGCTAAAGAAAATCCCATTTTCGAGTGTTCGCCTCTTTTATAGCTGAGCTGAAAATACTAATTGACACCGAATATGACAACTTGGTAGCAGCAGGTGTGATGGTGTTACTTTGTCTACAGTGTACTCGTAGAATATTGAGTGATACAGTTTTGTCCAGCATGTAGAGTAATTTATGTTCTAATGTCCTGAATAGATTTGCTCATATTCAATACTACATAACAATAATACTTGACTCCATTTTAGCTCCTTTCATTACCCAAACTATACAAACTCATATTTTAATATTTTGAAAAAAGACAAAATAAGACTTATATACAAGAAAATAAATATATAATTTTTGGTCGCATATTTGGTGCAGATGTTTTTTTTTTTTAAATCAGCTTCCCCACTCAAGTTAGATGTCTGAACTTGACTTCCCATAAAAGGCTTTAAGATCAGCTTTTGTTTTTTATATTAACTACAAAATTTTTTTTCTTCTGGCTGTTTTTATTTGCTGCAGCATTTTTTTTCCTGTTGTCCTTTTTATCATCTGTAAGACATTCAGTGATGGTTGAGAGCATTGGAGCAGATCTTGCAGGGGCACTGAAGAAAAAGCCAGCGATATATTTTAATTTGCCCAGGGATCGTCGCTCTCATGATCAACTAATGTGATTACATCCCTGTACTGTGTCACTGCAGTGTGCTGCTCTCCCTGCCTTTGCTTTTGAAGGATGGCTGTTGTTTTCTTCTCATTATACGGCTCCTGAAATGTACCCAGGAGGGTGAGTGAGAGGTATGGAGGTTGTGTGGGTGGGGGGTGGTTAGTGGTTGAAATAACGACCCCTCGGTGCTGCGAAAGCTTCTATTCTGTCTGTCCAGGACTCGTGGAGCCAGCCTGGGCCTTTCCCTTTTGTCAACAGTGAAAAATGAAGCATTTCTGAATCCCCAGCACTCGCTGTGTTTCCCTCTAGGCGCCTCAGATACATTGAGTTAACATAAAGCAAAATTCAGGACAGGGGCGGCCCGGGTGACAAATGAAGCGTCTCCGTGTGTTTTGGAGGGAAAATAAAGGGGCCCCTTTTGTAGAAATGAGATTTGGTTCTCGTTACTTCCTTCAGGCCCAATTTTTTCCCCACAGTCCAAATGTATCTGAGAGGTACAATGGAAGATGGAATATTCCTCAAATGGAAAAAAGAGAATAATCTGAGTATAGATCATTTTCCTTCAACTCGCTCTGAGTCTGTAGTCCATTGCTGCTTCATTCCTATTTTGTCACATTACGGCTTATTTTCACACTGCGCTGCCAGCCAGGCTAAGAAAAGTCGCCAGTTGGTCTGATCATGACACCCAGCCCATTGCAGCTTCTTAAAAATGGATCCAATTTGGGTTTTGGAGAGAAAGCTCGCTGGGGTACAAATGAGGCACCTCGGCTCGCCTGTTCACGAGCAGTGCTCTCATCCGACTTGGACTCATTTGTAGTCTGCAGGAGAGGAGAGGAATGGATGGTCCGGGTAGCTCTTGGCTACATTTCGGAGAGGCCGCAGTGCCGCGGTGTTGGGAGGTCCAAAGACTTGTTCGCTAATTAGAGGGAGTGCGGCGCCTGTGATGTAGTCACGCTCGCTGGCCGCGTGGCAAGTCACTCCGGGGAACCAGACGGGTGCCTGTGTTGCTGCGGGGTTTTCTGATTCCCTCCCAACGAAAATCATGTCGAGCGCTTTCATGTTTGTTTGTGTTTGGGTATATCAGGCTTTTAACTCTGATTCTGTATCAGGAATTAAATGTGTGTGTGTCTGTAGGTGTTTCTGTGTGTGTGAGCCTGTCAATTAGGCTTTCCTGCAGATGCAAGTCAAATAGGTTTTGCCTCACCAATTACCAAAGGCACTTTAGGCAACGGAGTCTTTACTTGTTTCACTGAGTCTGGTCCCAAAGTTGCCTGCTGTTTACTGTCTCCGCCTGTGTTTCATTTGAACTTAATTAATCCTTTAAAACGTTTTGGGGAAATCAATGCATTGGCACCACTACAACTTTCATTTAAAGTAAGTGACAATAGTCGCAGTTAGAAAGAAATGGCTCTAACAAAAGGAGTGACAGCATCAGATTGAAACAAATAAAACTGATTTAATCTGTAAAATGAAAGAAAGTTAAAGCTGCAATAATGTATTATTTACTGCAAAACAAACTTCTAAACAAACCCCTTTTCCTCCCTATCTCTCCCAAAATGAAACTTTGCAGATTGGGAAGTGATATCTGGCCAGCGGCATGACGTCAGCTTAAAACGGTCTTCAGCTCTTTCAAGAATCATTGGAGATTGTGGTTCTTTGTCTGGTGGGGTACATATATTGGTGCAATGTGATCTGACAAAAGTTTGGCTAGTCTCGTTTTTATGGTATACTGCTTTGTAATATTAGTCTGAAATCCCTCTGACTGTACTCTAGAGGCCAGAGGAAAGGGGCCATACTCTGTCAGAATTGCTATCAGACAGTTATAAAATAGCTCTGGAAACACCCTCCCCCTCACACCTTTCTGACGTCACATTAGGGCGCCAGTATCCATCCAACTTTCAAAAACCAACGATCCGACAGTCACACTCCGTTCCCACTGTGATTGGCCACCTGTGCAAAGTTGAGAAAAACAGCCAGTGTTTGAACTTCTCTCTCCAACTCTCTTTTCACATTTCATTTGAACAACCAAGTGCAACACAAGCTCCGACCTCACTTTTTCTAAAATCCTGGCTACAGCTCTGGACATAACTAATGGTAGAGCAGCCATCACACAAGTAGTCTGTGTGCCAGTGTAGACTCATTTTCTTGTAACTTTGGGCAGTGTAAGGCTTATAATTGGTTTTACCAAAAGAAAGTGAGGTGAAGGAGAATCCTGTGGCTGCAGCCTTTAAAGACTGTGAGGAGTTGTGTTAATGCAAGTAAAAGTCAATTAATTAATGCAGCTTCCAAAAGCAAATCAGGGGTTAATGACATATAACTGCTGCGCTGCTCTCTGTGGGTGAACTATTTCAGCACTTCTGACCACTCCCCATTTAGTGATGCAAAAACACCTGATGATCTGAAGGGACAACAGTAACACGAAGCAACCGACGTCTCCATCAGACACGTGTAACACTGAACCAGAAGTCTATTCATATGCTCTTCAGTGAACAGAAGAAGAGGCGACGCTGACAAACCAATTCAGCCACTTCAGCTTTTATTTCTCGCTGAAGAGAGCCGAGCCTGGAGTTGCTACCTGCTGACAGCATTATTAAGACATGTCAGCCCACTTGGCTATCGAAGACAAGGTGTTCATATGTCTCTGTCTGGGGCCTGGATGCAAACCAGTCAGCCACTTCTCTACTAGAAACACTTCACAGTGGTTTTATTACACTATGTAACCTAGTCTATCTTCCTACTTGAATACCTACCATCATATAATGCACTTCAAGGTACCGCACACTTAATATGTGTACCATATGTATATACTTATTTTTAGCTATTAGAGATGTAAGTGCTAACAGAGTATTTAATATTCACATATAGGTGAATGATGTGGTTTTGTACATTGTAAAGAGCTACTCATTTAGTGTTTAAGCTCAAGGTTTGTGGTTACACAAGACTTGACAACACTGGCGAAATATGCTCTGACAGATTGAAAGACTGATTATAAAAGCTGTGGGTGAATTTGGAGGACTGTGGCTCGCTATTTGCATATCCTTCATCTGCCTGGTGTGTCAACAAAGGAGACTCGCTCTCTGTCTCCACACCGGTGTATTCAGATGCAAAGTAAAGTGAATGCAATTATGTATCCTTTCTTTTTTTTCCCATAACATTTTGTTCTGGCTTTAATATGTGCTCTGTCGTGTATTTCAATTGTAGCCCTCCATTTGTTTCACTTTAAGGCGATGAAAAAAAAGCGCTCTGTGCAGGGTTTAATTCTATTTGTGTGGAAATTTGATGTAATATTTGCCTGGCGGCAGGTCAGGGGAAAAATTCATATTTCATAAAGTGAAGATATGCTACAGTAATAGCTCATTTGGTTCTGGAACGGCAGAATTTATTGTCAAGCCCTGTGGAGGTGTTGTTGGCCTAATTCAGCAAACGTTCGTGTCATGATAACCCCAGTGACATCACCAGCTTCACCAACTGTATGCTAAAATTCACATTTCAGTGTAGGCTTGGCACTGAACTTAAAGGATGGCTGTAGTGAGGTGAGTTTAGCAGTATCTGAGGGGAAAGAAACAGAAGAAACATTCACCAGCTGTACAATATGATTATGACCCCCTACCTGCTCACCACTTTACAAGCTGGAGTGTCATGTCTAAAATAGGAAATGTGATTGATAACATGGATTGTTTTTGTCTGAGAAGTGCTCACATGATAACCCCAACTACTTTTACAACCATTACAGTTCAAATTCCAATGTGTGGCGAGTCTAAAAAGTCTAAATCAAACCATTATGGTTTGTCTTCTCGACACATAAAGTCATAAATCCAGAATCCAAGCATGTATTACACACCCCTGTCCACCAGGGCAGTGTCATGTTTTGCCTCACCTAAACATGGAAATGTCACATTTTCAACATGTGCTCATTCCGTTAGTAATGTTAGCAATAATAAATGTGGATTTATACTTTATACTTTCAAAATAAAGCTTACTGAAGTTGCAGTTTGGTTAGGTTTAGGCACCAAAATGACTTGGTCAGGGTTAGGAAAAGATCACAAGTTTCTGCTTTCACACTGGACTCACACAGAAGCTGTAGTTGACACTCACACCGTACGCTCTGGTGGATCTTACTACCCACAATCAGAAGGATCAAGGCACACCAGGGTTCTTCAGACTTCCATAACTTCAAACTGTTTACCTCTTGGGGCCTGTTACCTGTACAGAATGTAAAGAAAGTAATGCAGTGAAGAATCTAATTCTTAATTTTTGTTTGTGTTCTCTGAATTGAGTAGTACATAAAACACATGAAAGGAAGGACATTAAAAAGACACATTAATGATAATGTGCTCTAATATGAACAATGTCAAAATATTTGTGTTATGTGTCTTAATCCAGTGACAGTAGAAACTTTAGCTTTAGGATGTATCTGTAAGTTTCACTGGTCAAACCAAATTGCATTTCCGAGGTGTTTGGATCAATGAGGTTCTGGTTCTGCTGTATATACACTGTGTGTGTTTAAAGCTCAGGAGAGAGGAGGACGCATTGATTTTCTGTGAATCAGTCGAGTGCAGAGATTAAAAGCTGGTTTGGCGGAATTTCGTACCATTGATTAATAGTAGTACACACAGGGATGCATACTGCACATTATTGTGGACACCAGAGATAAATCAAATTTTAAGGTTTAACCACTTTAAACTGTACGGAGAGTAAGAGTACTGTAATGTAGATTGCTGTTTTATTCTGTTATTATTGTCTGTCTATTTTAGCCTGTGTAGATGATTGTTTAGCTGATTTAGAAAGCAGTGCTGAGGTTTCATGTGGGGCTGTTTGTTTCTACACACACAGGCGTGAACAATATTCCATTATGATTTCCTGTAAAACCGTAACAAAAATCTGCATTTGACATTTTTCAGTTTATTAATAATGTTTTTTCCTCTCTGTTCTTTCCTTACTGTAGTTCAGCAGAAAGCAGCTCTGGAGAAGGAAGCCAAGCTCAGCATCCTGGAGGCTGGAGTCGCCGATGTGAGTACATCAGTTTACACTCTTCACTTTCACTTTCAAGTTAAATCAAACATTTAGATGATGAGCAACAAATTATGATATGAGTCTTCAACCCAGTCAGAATCATCCTACACTAAAGGGCCAAACGTATGTGGACAACTCACTATTAATACTCTTTTGGAGTCTGGCTACAGGGATTTGCTCCCATTCAACCACAGGAACATTAGTTAGGTCCAACACGGGTGTTGGTTGATGAGTTTTGGCTTGCAGTTTGCATTCCAGGTGCAGGATAGGGTTTAGATCAGGGTTCTGTGCAGGCCAGGCAGCCTCTTTATGATTCTGGCTTTGTGCACGGAAGGCATTGTCATGTTGAAACAGCAAAGGGCCTCTGTTGAAAGCACACTATCGTTGAAAGTATGTTTTTGTGCTGTAGCATTTCCTGTCTAAGGAGGTTTTGAGTTTCTGAAGAAGTAAATTGCATTCAGCGTCCCTTACTTTCATTCTCTTTTACCACTCACTGTATTGCATACATGCTTTATAATTGTGCTTATGTTAATCAATGAATAACAAAGTAACAAAACAACAAAGCTAAATCTCTTAAGAAAAATATTGTAACAACATTTCTGATGTTTGGCATGTACTCCATCCCTGCTACCTCTGTCTTTCAATCTCAGCCTCTCTTCCTCTTGGTTTTCATCTCGTAGCATTGCTATTCTCCTCCATCTCTGCGGGAAATAGACTGCTGAGCTTCTGCTCTCGCCTATTGATTCAAGAGTTAGTCTGCACCGATGACGGCACGCCATTCACCATGCTTATCAAAGTGGCAGCAGCGAGGTCTGAGAGAGAGAGAAAGAGGCCGTTAGAAAACGGGGGAGGAGGAAAATAAGGAGAATGAGGGAGGGAGAAGTTGTGAGGGTGGAGGAGGAAGGGTGCAATGGAGGGTCTATCGAGGTGATCAATACCTAGCTGCAAACAGGAGCCAATTATGGCCAATCGAACCTCTGTTGTAAGAATGAGAGAGGGAGAGAAGCAGAGTAAATCCCTCCATCACAGGCTGGCAGATAGAGAAATAGCAAAAACAAGTCTGCAAGTTACAACCTGCAACAAAACATCCATCATCACCCCATACGGTGTTTATTATAGTTTTATCATACACTGTAAAATAACAATATTAGCATACTACATCACAGCTGACAGGTTAAAAATACAAAAAAAAGAAAAGTTAGTTTCTCAAGAGTGCAGAGGAGACGAATTGTTTGCTGGCGGACTCTGTGAGGAACAGGCCTGCAGGTTCGAGTGTTGGGTTTATTTTGCAGGCGGAGAAATGAATTCTCATTTTCTCATTGATGCCTGTGTATATTTGAAACGAAGATAACATGAAAGTTTATTGATCCCTGTGGGGAAATTAAGTTGTTGCTGCAGCAAAGGTAATGGGGAAAAAATTGCATGCAATAAAACCAATAAAGACA
Source organism: Morone saxatilis (assembly GCF_004916995.1). Classification (NCBI taxonomy): domain Eukaryota; kingdom Metazoa; phylum Chordata; class Actinopteri; family Moronidae; genus Morone; species Morone saxatilis. Next base: position 1,786,141 of record NW_023339796.1, on the reverse strand, counting down.
AAACAGTCGAACAGTAAAACAGAACATAAATTATTGTGGGGTTGTATAAGTTTATGCACCTGACAATCCGGCATGTGAAGAGCAGTGTCGACTTAAACACAAACATAAGTAGTTTGAACTGACTTTATTTTGCCTCAGTTTGCATCTGCAGAAAGCTTTATTCCAGACTTTTTAGAATTATAAATATAATATATAATTATTGTAGGTCTTTGCTAACAGGTTTTATGATTGGCTGCAGGGTGTCCATTAAGTCCTGATGTAGGACACCTATTAAGTAGTTCCAGGTCGAATCTAAGGTTTGTTGTATTTACTGGAGTAGTGAACAGCATTTCCATTGCATGAGAATCTTACAGTTTGGTAAGGGTTTTTCCAGGTATTAGTCAAACCCTCAGGTGTTACCAGAGAAATGGAGTTATAGCTGGTAGAAAACATTAGATTTTGATTGCAAGACGCATGAAAATATAAATGAATGATCTTATTCTTTTTTTTTTTTGGCAAATGACCATGGTATAAACAGGATTATGCCCTTCGAGTTGTCCTTAATCACAAATGATTGGACTCCGCGGAGGCAACTGATACCTAATCGGGCATTATCCCTTACTTACTTGTTCTGTCTCTTTTGTAATCTAGCATGAGCAACTATGTCCATCTACTCCTTGTGGGGTCATTCTGGAATTAATAAAAAGTAAAGGACATCACAGTGGCCTTATATGTTAGCGAGGATCATCCCTGTTGGGCAATGCAGGCAGAGACACTTATGTCAAGAAACTGACCATTAATGGCAAATAGTTGTACAGTTAAGATTTGGTGGGAGAGGCTCTGCTGTTTAAGGTAGCTCGCAAAGAATCTGAGCAGAAACAAGGATTCTCCCGGGAGAACGAATCCCCCTTTAATTAGTCCGGCTCAGAGGAAGTAGGCTGTGGGTATACGCCTGCCATTGACAGGGATTCCCTTCCACTATCTTCAGACACTATTTTGCAAGGGCACCGTCGCTGCATCCTGGGCTTAGCGCCACCCAAGAAGATTGTGATCGGTTAAAAAATATACAAACAAGCCAACGTTATTTTTCCCCTATACCCCTATTCCCCTCAGCTAGACCTCTCTCTCCAAGTGTGGAGATAAAGAGATACATGAACATTACGTCTTAGTAAAGCCAACAATCTTAGCACATACTGTAGAAGGTGGTCGGGGTGGTGTTGACATGAGCACACCAAGTTATAAAAGCTGCTCTGTAAACCTACATGAGTATGATTGGATGTTACTAGTCAGCTGGTAGCCAAACATGTATGAGCCAGTGATGGTGAAGCAATCATCCAGTGCAAAAAGCAATGGTCCTCTCCGCTGGTTTACATCTCTGAATTACAGTGGATCAATTAACCTTCTTTGACCCTGGTCAACAGAAAATTGGTCTTTAATGCCAAAAGCTACCTTAGACAAAGTAACATGCCAAACAATCTTTAGTATATTTAAGTTTATTTATAAGAACAAAACTTGAATATGCTTGGAAGTACAGTAAAAAATTTTGAGTCAATACTGTTTACAGGCACCGATATGTTTCATCCTTCTGTGTGATGTGGATAAAGGTGAGAAACCAGGCGGACTAAGCAGCATCATAGAGTCTTAGAGGTTTGGTCCCTGCAGCAGCAGAAGTGTCATCCTTCAGCAGCCTTCATGTCCAGCCCAATTGTCTCTGAGTGAATCAGCACATCCCCTGCTGTTCATTCTTCGTGGGTCATTCATGATTCGTGACCACACTTCCAAATTCCTCACGTATCATGTTTCTGAGAAATTCAGGCCGCAATTTGCCTTTTCTCATCGCTGATTTTTTTTTTTTGGTCTTTGGAATTCAGGACAGCAAATGCATTGAAGCTTCAGTTAGCATATTGATGTGATGTCTTTAGTTGAAATATCTGCTTTTCTAACTCTAAGTGCAGGTAATTTCAAAAATAAAGGAAACACTTGAATAAATCAGAGAAAATGCAAAATACATGAGAGCAGGACATGTCAGTTTGTTAGCGAGATATCTGAAAACAGTTGGAGAGACCGTTTAGTGCTGCAGAGCCAGTTTTCCAATAGTTGGACAATAGCAGCAATAGCAATACAATAGCAGCACCTTGATTGTTTGATCTGAATGGAATGGAGCCTTAATTAGTATCACTGGTAACACCTGTGTTTACCCCACGCCAAACTGCTTGTGAAAGAGGTCTATATACAAAGTTATACATTCACTCTTGTGGTGGTCTTGTATCGGACTGCATTACATTGAAAGTATTATATAATAAATATAACGTAAAATTAGATGTAGGATTAGTAACATCTAGCCACTAGCCTTCCAAGCTTGTAGGAAAAAACTATGGTGAACCTATCCTTCTGTATATAAAAATGGCTCATATTTAGGTAACAAAAACAACAATTCTTATTTTCAGGTTATTATATACTAATAAAAACATACCTGTGAATATTATATTCAATTTATATATATCCTTCCACCAATAGGTCCTCCTATATCTTAACACGCAAAGCCTTTGTATTTGATTGCATTAGATTGTAACGGTGTACCTAATAAAGTGACCACTGAGCTTATATCCCAAGGACATTAAATGATACACAGTCTATTTCTTGCCCAGCAGTGCTTTTGTAGGATCAAGAGATAAACATGCTTTTTGGTTTCATTGCTCACACAGTGACTACTCAGTGGCTTTGATAGATTACAAGCCTTCATTAAAATCTCAAACATCCTCATTTCAGTTCTTTATAAAGGTTCCTGTGACCCGCTGCTGCTTGTTAAATGTCTACATTTTCCTCCAGTCTGACCGCCGTTACCTCACGTGGCTTCGCGATTGAACACGACCTCATCGAGGCCACGGAGAACTCTGCACCGTTGTTTCCACACTGAGACTTGCGTCCAATTAAGAGAATGTGTGTGTGTTGGGAGGGAGGTAGGAGATACGGTTGCCGTGGCAGCAACCAGATTATAATTGTCCTGGAGTGGCACTAATCCCCCTCCACCCTGGCCAGCTCGTTTTGTTCACTGCAAATCAAGGCGCTTCCAATCTGCCTGAAAGAGCGATTTCACAAATAGAGGGAGGCAGGGAGGAGGGAAGGAGCTAATGAAACAAAAAAAAAACAAAAAAACAACAGTGGATGGTCCTTTCCATCACCTCTTAACACACTCACTGCACAAGAATACAGGCGGGCAGGCACAGACGCTCACGTTTACACAAACACAGACTAGCTTGTTGATTTAAATTGATTTGAGATTCAGATTTGACCCTGTGTCCATTATGAGCTTGAACAACAATTTAACCAGTTTGATAACCTTCAATAAATCATTTTTTCAGCAAAAAGGTAGTAAAGGGCAGGAGGCAGAATAGAGTTTGATATCTGACATTGTAATATTGTGGATGGAACATTTTCCATCAATTGACCCTTCTAAAGTCCTGCCCCTTTTTGTTCTGTACTCCTTTAACAGTTGAGCAAGCCGCGGTCAAAAAACTCAACTTTTTCTATAGTCACATCTCAAGTTAGTTAATGTCAGCAAAACGAACTAACTAACAATTAATGTAGATTAGCTAGCTACTTATTGATGTAGATTAACTAGCTAACATTTTGATAACATAGCTAACCTAAGATTTGACTATGTCACTTTTATCTTGTAACCATACGTCTAGCATAAAGAATATCCAAGTACAGGAAAGGAGATAGTTGACTGGGGTTCTGACTGCACCTTGCTCAACTGTCAATTGGAGCACAGAGCAAAAAGGGGCGGGACTCAGGAAGGGTCAATTGATAACCCTCACCCTTTAGTTTTTGATTAGCATATAACCTTTTTTTTTAAATTTAAAAGTCTAAAATATGATTTAAATCCAAAACAGATAAAAAAAAGTGTCTCATTTTATCCGACTACAGCTTTCCTTCCGATGCTTCAGTTGCTGCTCTAGTTGCCTGTAATCTCAACACTGACTAAAACTGTTTTACTTGTTTAAACATAACTGTGGGATAATCTTTTAATGCAACAAACAGACACAGTCCGTCCAATTTGTGCTTTTGTCACATTATCCAATGCACGGTGGAGGAATGTAATCTCTACATAATCCGCATCCACAACAGATAATCTGGATTTCAGAGTTCATCCTTATTTCACAATATTGCAGGAGATATTGTTGAATAGAACCTCTCGCCCTGGCAGTGCTGTTTGTTGTCTTTCTCTGCCCACTGAGCCACAATGAACGGCTTTCATAATGATTTCACTGAGAATATTTTCCTGTCTGTGGTTACTGTGGCTGGAGGAGAGCGGAGTGATAGCATCGCTCGTAATGATACAGTATTGTTGTTGTTTGCTGCCTGCCCAGGTGCCAGAAAACAGAGCTGCATTTGAAAGAGAATATTCATGAAGCAGACACTCACACACACACACA